>NW_012130324.1:0-3423 GCF_000143395.1 Atta cephalotes | reverse complement strand
GAGAGAGAGAGAGAGANANANAAGAGAGAGAGAGAGAGAGTTGCGAGAACCTAACTATTTTCTAGTACGATTAATAGCGTATTGAATAAAAAGTTGTTTCTTCCTTTACAACTTATCATAAACATGCAGCAAGGTAAGGATTCAACGAAAGTAATATGAATATTTATACAGGAATATTCTTACAGAATATTCCTAGTGTGGAGTTACACGGATGGAATGATCAGTATACTCACTTGCATATCGATTGGAACCGTTCCGACATGCGCCTGGTATATATTTCGAAGAAATCTGATTGATGAGTCAGGTGGAATCGGCATGGAAGCTTGTAATTAAATTAGACATTACCGCTCTTAATATTCGATTCGAGCAATTACAAGAGTATTTAAAAAATATTGAAAAATGTTGTGAATAGGTCATCGCAGGAAATGCGTAGTTTTGCGTGAATTTCATGCGAATTTTGAAAAAGGAAAATATTCAACTTTCTGCATCACAGATCAGTTGAAGACATTAATTCCAAGTAAAAGAGGGTTAATAAACGCTATAGGCACGATCAATAAAACGCTGTTCGGAATCATGGGTGCTGACGATGCGAATAAATGACCAATTACAGATACTTCAAGATAACTAGGAGGTATTACGGCATGCATCGAAAGATCAAAAATATTAAATGCAATTATTGGATACATCAATAATATAGAATAGATAACAGCCTATAATGAAAATCTGTTATTTAATATTACAAGAAAAATGGAGATGCAATTAGATAAATACGCAGCGAGAAGACCTGAGATGAACATTTACAAGTGCTTACTACGATCATAACAGATTTGACAATAGATGTAAGAAAAACATTAAGTTATTTAACATACTAGAAAGAGGGGTTAATATCTACTCGATTATTACCTTTAAAGCATATCAGCTTGCAACAGAATTGCAAGAAGAATCACAATTAACGAAAGATTTGCATTTTCTCTTTCAAGATAGAAAATTGAAATATTAATATAATCAATTAATGCATTCTATTCGAATTTTTATATATTTACGTTTAAGTTTCCGATAATTGCATATCTAACATATAAAATAATACGCACTATACCTTTACTCTCCTATTTACATTCAAATGTGTTCACTTTTGTAAAGATTAATTCCATTAGCGTTAGATAAGGAGAATAATCATTATATTTTATTATGAAAGTGACTTAAATAGATGTGTGTGAGATATCATTATGTACACTTGCAAGCAAACGTTTCGGATATATTACACTAAGTCCGACGCGCGATGTGAAGTGTTAATACAATATTTATAAACGCGCCGAGACAGCTTCAAACTGTGAAACACGTCTTAGCTAATACTATCTTGGATTATGTTAACGGAGGTTCAAACATGGCTATATTCCACTAAGGAAAGTTAAAAAATTACGATTAGTTATAATTTAGAAAATGAAGTAGAAATTAATGGAAACATATCAATCAAAAAATGTCTAGCCATTTGTCCCTACACAAAGGGACACTAAGTATACCTACCGACTTGTAATATATTTCAACTGGTAAAACAGTAGCAAATCTGCTCATAGACGCAATCAAATATAATTAATTGAATTCAAAATTCCAATTTCAGTCAGTTGCTTGGCAAACAGACCATCTCCTTCCCAGATAACATACAACATCTATTGGACGTCCAAATCTGGTTTTTATTTAATCCACTGAACTGTTGCGAACAGATTTAGAAAACTTTGTTGCATGATATTTTTAATATGTCCAATATTTTTAAAATGTCCAATTATAAGCATACTGTACGTTAAATAATACATTACATTTTTAAAACATTCGTACTAAATCCATGAACATTTGAATCAGATTTAAACCAAATCTAGCTGTCCAATGGATATCTTGTGCTGTCTGAGATTATACCTATACTGAGTGTATATGGCGCGAACATTTTGCCGCTCTCGGGAGATTTGTCTTTTCAAACTTACTAGTACCATTATAATATCGGTTATAACAAGGAGAACACGGAGGATATCGTAAATGCGGGGAGGAGAGGGGGAGGTAGAAAGGGTAAGCGCGGAAAGCGCTCCGAATCGGCGATATCAGTATTTACGTAAATGTTTACACATACCGCAACATCATTAATACGTGCCGCCATATTGTGACATCACATATTATGTTTCTTTGAAAGGCCTGGGCCCTGCTGCAATCGCCGAGCCACCGCGAGCCGCCGACAGGCTCCACCGTTGCCCAGCTGCCGCCGCCCCGCTACTTCCTCAAAAATGCACCGGTAACCGTCGGCTGCCGCCGTTCGCCATCCGGTGCTGCCGCGGACCATCGCCGTCGCGGCTACCGTGCGCGCTATCTCATATACTTACTATCTTTCTCTCTCTCGATGCATTGCCGTTTTCTCTTATCTCCCTTTTTTTCCTCGTACACAAAACTAACATAACATGACATGTTCGGATGATGATATCATCAATGTAATTTTGATACAATAGCGCTGCCAAGTATAGCGCATAATGATATAAAATAAAAAGATCAATTTTAACTTCCTGAATTGCGGGAATGTTCACTTTCATACTTGCTACAAGTTCTTTTTTCTTACGCGGATAGGTATATGTACGTACGTGATTCACGACACAGTAAGATAAGTGCCGGTTGCCATTTATCTAAACTGCGATAACGCGTCGAGGCATAGGATACGACAAATGGAGAGTAAAGAAAAAACATATATAGTGATAGCGAACGAAAAATCTTTATTCACATTTTATATCATTTCTTTCAAAACGTGTATTAAAAAATAAAGTTAATAGCTCTCAATTGAACTGACGATTAGTAATTTTAATGCTTTTTCTCCAGGACATTCTCAATATCTAGTTTTTTCCCTCGATGGTGATGGACTTGGCGGACTGGTGACAAGGGACGATATCCTTTTCGCTCGAATGATATTAGACGTATATATTTTTTTATTTGGTCCATGTCTTAACGCTCGTAACTGAAACTTACGATTGAATGAAAAAAAACTTTATACACTGTCTACAGGGTGGGGCATTTAAAACAGGTCCTCAATAACTCGCTTGTTTGTAACAATAAAAGAAAAAGAATCAAACGAAAATTGTTTAGTTTCGAGGGATACATAATGTGATTTCAATAATTGTTTTATAGGTGGAGGCGTAAAAGATAGGCAAACGTCTTTTTTTTAAATGGAATGATATGTTTTTTTATTTAAATTCTGAGAGAGCATTAAGACAAATGCAGTGATCTGTAATTGAAGGTTAGGCAAGGTCAATAATAGAATGTGTGTATACAGACACCCACATACACACACCCACCCACACACACACACACACACACACACACACACACACACACATACAACGCGCGCGCGCACGCACACATCGGTGACATGTCGCGACTAACGTTAAGAAGAGA
>NW_012130323.1:10166-12603 GCF_000143395.1 Atta cephalotes | reverse complement strand
CAGCCAATCTTTTCTTTCAGTATATATACATATATTAATTTACCACACATACTCTTTAAAGTACTTTGATCTTTGTGCCACAAAACGAAATTCATCATAACAGCATCTATTAGCGCGTTGTCAACATATCAATTGCGAGAGCGAGATCGAGTACGTTGGTGTATGGAGCACGTGCAAGCAGGTTCGCCGATCGTTTCCCAGTCTCGACCGGGTTTAATACGTTCCGCGACCATTAATATTGTTTCAAAACATGTCAGGTCGAGCCTGGTGTGCCTCACGTGAGTGCGAACTGGTTTTGTTGTCGCCCGCGGCCCAACCGGACCCTGACACTGACATCCTTCAAGGTTCCGCGCGTTTCGCACATTTGCCCCACGGGTCCCATCGTCAGACCGTGACATTGACTTCGAGATGGAAGCCTCGTGAATATGGTAATATTGTGGCTATGCACATCCGCGCTGCCCCACGCTGATGGCGGGCGACGTTGGTGGTAGTGCCGGGCTGGCAATGCCGGTGAAGCGGTTATCGTTATCCTCCTCGTTCCGTTCTCCTATCCATGTGTCTCGCCACCGGACATTGCTGTTCTTTTCCGCCGCACCGGTTCTTCGCGCGTGACTTCGTCTTCCAGATAAATTTTTATTAAAGTTTCTCTCAGTAGGGATGAAAAGAAGCCTACGTCCTTAAATATCTAATACGAGATTACACGCAGAAGATCCAACGGAGATACGAAGTTGAGATTTCTTCTTAGGCAGTTACTTAGGCAAGAGGGCTGTATTAAATCAATATGAAAATGGGGAAGATTACTGAGCAGTCCGATACACAACATTAAGCTGGGACTAACAATCTGGAGGGAATCACAGAGAAATTTTTTAGATGTAGAGATGTGCGTATATTGCAAGCATCGTTGTGCTTGATCATTTATCGTAATTCCAGCGATATCTTTAGTAGTACTAGCAAAGATTTATACTCTATTTTTAAACAGAGTTCCGACTGTAATTTTTTTAATTTTGGTTTTTCAATATAAAAAATGCGGAATTTTTTTTTTATTTTTGTAAGGAACTATGAAAAAAAAATGTTATTATTTCTTTAATATTAATAATATTGTGCTAATTACCCAAAAGAAATAAAAATTCCGATGTGTATGTATCATATTTACTACAATTCTTGAGGAAGATCGCAATTGCGATGCATTATTTCATACATCACATATTTCAATTTAAGTGACATTTAAAGACTGACGTAGTCTCACTCACTTCCACTACTACTACTCAGATAATTGAGGACAATCGAGATATCAATAAAAAAGAAATTAAGACTCCTTTTACGTATATATCTGTTACGTACTGATTTTGCTGATGGAATTTATGTGAAAGTTTTCAACAGTATAAAGAAAGGGGATAATTACGCATTCTCTTCTCTGTCTTTCTGTTGTTAATTATTATCAATGCACCGAGGCATTATTGGCGTTGCAAACCTATTGCCTCGTCATAACACACGTTAACATACGTGTCCCGTGTGCACTTTCACGATAATATCCCATGTTACATTCTGCGCACAGTGCTATGTTGGTGCACGCGACGCAATGCACGAAAGAGTCATTTCTTTCGCGGAACATTCCTGTTCGTACAGCGCAGGTTTGAACTCCCGGTACACACCTATAAACATTGTCGACGAATTCCATCTACGATGCACTCAGGATCGTATCTATGTGAGAAATAGGTGTTTCCCTTGCGTTACAATGCTCTAAATCTGACGAGGGACTCTGGTAGAATATTTTGCTCGAAAACATTTGACAATCTTTCAGAAAAGAATGCAAAATATTGAGTTGTCCGGAAAGTTCGTGCCGACTTATATAATTACTTATATAATTACTTATATAATTTAATAAAATTTAAATTTTCTGCGTTTCAATTTTCCTTCAACATTGGCACGCACTTTCCGGACAATCCAATATAACATTTCTAAATAATTTCTAAATAAAATGGAATTAAATCTAATCTTTTATAATGAAGATCATGAAATTATAAATATTGACACAAGGCATTGCAAACATGTATAAAATTGCAGTTACATTTTTTCCAAAATAGATCCAAGTAAATTTGTTTCATGATTTAGCTTCTTAAAATAAATTTTACCAACATCCATGAGATCTGTTAGAGTTGCAAGTTGCAAGCGTTGCAAGTGTACGTATGCTCGCTCCACCTTTGACCCGCGAGTGATGTCAGTCCGTGTCTTACGCGACCAGACACACCGTGCTTAGTTTCGCACCGTAATTCGCGGTACGGCTGGTGGCCGTGCAATGGAAACGGATGGCCGCTCCTAGAAAATAAATGTTAGTACATGAGAGCTTGTTACGGTACAAGAGAGAGAGAGAGAGAAGGGAGGGGGGAGGGGGGGAGAGGAGAGAGAGAGAGAGAGAGAGAGAGAGAGAGAGAGAGAG
>NW_012130323.1:0-3841 GCF_000143395.1 Atta cephalotes | reverse complement strand
GTAAGAGTAATTAATAGTTCGTATATATATATAATTATTTATTTAATTATATATATATATATATTATTATATAGTATATATAATATATATATCTCTCTCTCTCTCTCTCTCTCTCTCTCTCTCTCTCTCTCTCTCTCTCTCTCTCTTTCTCTCTTTCTCTCGATTCTGATTTAATTTAAATGTTTATTACAGCAACAAAGCTAACAACGTATTTGATGATTAATCATGATACTTTCTGTAGCATGAGAATCAATTTATAAGGAGCTGTCATCCATTACATTTGCCCAAGGAAAATTGCTTATCTTTCGTAATACATTTACAAACGAGAACAGATTATATTTGCGGGATAACATTCGTAAGTCTTAAATTAAATCCGGTAGTATCGGGTGCGCAGTGTAAAACGCAACTATGTAAATGTATGTATAATATGTAATGATAGTCTGTTGACTAGAGATATTCTACGAGACGGTGAAACAATAATAGACAAACTAAATGCTTCCGCGAGCTTCTTGTATTTTGCTTGTGTTTTGCGTTTAGTCTTTATTGAGTTGAGGAATTGATGATGTGCATCAATGTTAGAAGTACGTACTATGCATTGCATAGACATTACGAAGGCGAGAAATACGATGCGATTTGTATTCGTTGCAGTAACAGAACGTTGTGCTTAGCAATCTAAGCCCTCGGTGTACGATAGGAATTCATCCTTTCGCCAAGAGTTGCTTGTGAAAAGCGAATGGCGTGCAACGAGATCCGTTAAGTCGAACGCGATTCTTTTTCCTGATTTGCAGAACTGTTCAGAATTATTAGACATTCTTCGATAAGAATAATGTCTCTGAGTTTCTTATTTTTGACTTATGAAACTTATTAAACTTAATTAAAGATTATTAAATAAATTAATTATATATTAGATAAATGTTAATTATTAGAGACACAATTTAATAACTTCAGATATACAAAAATCATATCGTCTACTTATTTCAAAAGTACATAATTAGAAAATTAAGTTTTTCAGAAAAGAGAAAAAATGTTTTCAACTTGACGAAAAGTTATTGACAAAATTAAATTATCGACAAAAAAGAATTTATTCTTAACGGTGGACAAATATTTTGTCATTTTCGTTTTAACTTTTAAAAATTAATATCTTTTTTGAATTGAGATTTTGAAGTATACATCTTTATAATTACGTATAATTATTGTATTATTATCAAGAGAGAACAGAGCCTAGAAAATTTCAGTTTTTCTTGGGAATAAGCTATGTGTAATTACGGCAGCTTACGCGGGAACGAACGTTTGGATGGCCTTTTACGACGGTTCATTAAATTCGCTTGTCCATTAGGATCCCGTTTTTCTTCTTGGGGTTAAAGGGATGAGCTTATCCGCGCGGCAATCAGTGATACGCTCGGATATCCTTTGGCATTGATTAATGACTTGCGACGTGCACAGTCGCGATTTCTTTGTACGGCTCGCGAGAGAGGATGCGGCGCCCGTTTCGATTAACTAATCAAGAGTATTGCGTGTTCCCGCCGGCGAAGATGCACTTGCCATGGGACGTTGTAATAAATCGCGCAACGCGATGCCGCCCGGACAGTATGCAAAGGACCTCCATCAACGTTCGCCATTCAGTTTTGGAACGAACGGCGAATGACACCGACGAATAAATGAATTTCGAGAATCAATCATGAAAAAACTGGCGTATAAAAATTGAAGCTCTGTAATTTTCTCGACAGCTTGAGTTTTATGCGGATCTCAGTCAACACGCTGATATTGGTACAGCGTGTTTCATTTCGAGTTGTGCAATCAATTGAAATATACACACTAACAAAAAGTTTAAATAATTTCGAATTCACGTATCAACTTTTATTTCAAAGTAAATCATATTTTTTAAGTAATTATTATATTTTATAAATTTAATCAATTTTATATTCTTTTAAGCAAAAAATACTTTGCATATTAATACGTAATAACAAAAAGGAACAAGATATTAAAAATTTTTAAGTATTTCTTACCTTCGATAATAATATACGATTGAATTGCTTTTTATTTTAAACAAATTTTTTTAATTAAAATTAAAAATGTTATTTGATTTAACTTTTATTTTTCCAACTATTCTTTTTTTTGTGCTCGAAATTTAATATGGTCTGATTGAAATTGCAACAGTCTGTACATAAAAAATTCTTCCAAGAAATAATATCTTTCTTTCGCCGTGTTGTAATTTGTGGTACGTTCACTAAGTTACCGTAGCTACTAAATCAGTTTCTCGCGATGATTAAGCAGAGAATTATTCTTATCCTTTCTTTTAAGCTACGGCATCATATTTTCGTAATCGATTGATAATTAAGCGGGTTGTTTCTTTCCTGCTCGCTTCTTTTCATAGTGGCGCATAACGGCTTTTTCAGGAATTCTGACAATTTTCGTGATTACTCTTCTTGCGTGATGACTTTGCGCCAGTACAAAATTATCAAACTCGGGGAACTATCGTCCGGCTTCAAGGTTGGGTCTAATTGCGAAGTTACTCGTCTCTCTTCCGAGAAACGAATTATTACGGAGATGCACCTCGTCTCGTCTCGTGATACGCGCCATGTACACGTGAGCAGATATAGCAGACATTCGCTGCAACGTGTCCTCGATGGTGCAGAAGCTTTGCGCTGTAGCGGGATTGCTCCGGGTGGTCACGTTTCACGCGAAGGCATATACTTCCTCCTGCCAAGCTAATTCCTCGGCCGGCTTTCCGTTGTCTTCAGATATAATCATAATCCTCGAGAAATATGCGGCTTCGTTTCTGTTGGTCCTGAATTACTTCGGAATTAGAATACTTTTGACATCTTTTCGGGAAATTGCGCGCAATACGAATTATTATGCTTTTTTCTTCCAACAATTGCAATTTTCTTCTAATTGCGAGATACACACGGAAAGAATGATTTTGCTGAAGTATCTAAAAATTTAGCTAAATACAAATGTGAAAATAATTTTGTCATCAAAATAATTATGTAGAAAACTCAAGCATGGTGAACAATACTGCAAAAGGTTTTGACATTCTAGCAATTAACTTGATTACTTACCTATGTAATTATTTTGACAACTAAATTATTTTCTAATCTGTATCTGACTAGATTTTTAGGTACTTTAGCAAAACTTCTTTTGAAATTATTCTTAAATATTACATAATAAAATATATTGTTCATGTTTCGCTTTCTCAGAACTTTAATGCGATATAATTTGATTTCATATCAACAAGTAAGAGATATATTTTTCATAAAAATAAATTGGATGAATTTATCACAAAAAAAATTTATAGAAAAAAAGATGCGATAAGTTTTGACCTTCGTAACTCTTCGTAACTCTTCGGCATTGACCAATATTTTGCTGACACGATGTTCAATTTGTATTTAGCTGATTGTAGCTAGAGCCATGCTAATCTTACATTTGAAATCTCTAAACGTCGAGGAATTGCGGACCAATATGAAGCACGAATCACTTGGTCGGCGCTCGAAGACGTTATCCCAAGGTCCGCTAATTACCCTGACTCCGAACAATAACCGGGAACGCGGGGCGCGAGGAATAGAGAAGGACAAAGATTCTATCGAGAGTTAGATCCAACAATGAACTCGATCATCTTGGGTTAGATGCGGCAGATATCTGCCTTCCTGCGTTCCTAATCGAGGGTCATAGTCTTCTGTTTCTCTCTAGATATTATCTTCACGATAGTTACGAATGTTTGTAATAAGCATAAGGCCTGATTTACACGATGTTTTTTTTAGCAACCAGCGTATTAATCTCCTAGCGAACTAGACAACCTAGAAAACTAGCAACTAAATATAAAATATAAAATAGATTAGAAAAA
>NW_012130322.1:9204-10326 GCF_000143395.1 Atta cephalotes | reverse complement strand
TATATATATATATATATATATATATATATATATATAGATATATAGTCAAAATATCATTCATGCTATTTTTAATAATTCTTTAACGTATGCTAAGTTTACATCGACGTGTATATCTTATTTTATCATTCAATTCTTCAGTTTGATTTGTAAGTATACTCGTTTATTAGATCAAAAGATTTGATAACTGTGATTTTGTTATCTATAGTGACAAGTATAATCTTTTCTTTCATGTAAAACACAAAAATAATTTACACACACATATATATATATATACATATATATATATATTTAAGTCCGGTCGCGGTCGCTGGAAGGAGTGATGAGCTTTTCAAAATGTAGGTTTTGATTTTTTTATTGAAAACGTCAAAGTTGAATGTTATTTTTATTCCAAGATAGGCGGACTCCTATACTTATCACTATGGGTAACAAAATTACTACAGTAGCCTCTTGGTCTATATATAAAGTACAACAATTACCCGTGAATATGTGGATGCTTTCCTAAATTGCGATGGATGCCAGTGATTAATCCAGGAGCTGCTTTACATCTTCCGCAGAACAACCACATGACCCCGATCATGCAGGACAGTGCAAGAGTTAGATTCATGTCTGTAATTATAATAATTATTTTTTATTTTATTGCAAATTGTTGTCAAAGATATAGATAAATTGCTAATTATTGAATATATTTATTCTCTATAATAGCAATAATCAATAACAGTAATTGCATTGTAATGTATTCTTCTTTTTATCTTTAAATTAACTTTTATTTTTAAATTTATAAAATTAAAATAAATATTCTCAATAAATGCTACAAGTCGAATTATATGGTTTCTATCTTCTAGAATCTATTAATTTTAATTAATTTATTTAAATAATAATTATAGATCTACTTTAAGAATAATATTAATCACAACAGAATTTTATAAACGACAATATATAAGACTCAAAAAAATCTATTAATGAAACATATAAAAAAGCACATTTGAATTGAAATGTTTATTTTATTCGTTTTGTTATTAGGCGTACAACTTTGCTTCCGCCGTTTTCTTATAGATAGCTTTAGCGGTAAGTGGTGGTCGAAATAAATAGATCATAGACGTCATACAATAAACTTGGGCATCT
>NW_012130322.1:0-5180 GCF_000143395.1 Atta cephalotes | reverse complement strand
GAGAGAGAGAGAGAAAGAGAGAGACATCCGATAATATTTATTATTCAAAAAATCTTCTAAAGATTACATATAATAATAAACAACTAGATACGAATCTAATTTAATACATATAAAAAGTTTTAATATGTTTTTAATATGAACAAAAATAAATCAGGTGGTTCGAGAATCAGCAAACGAGGCAAGATAATTGGAACACGTCTTCCGACGAAACTCCGATAAAATTCCAGAGTCTCAAACAATCCAGATGGAAATTGTCTCCAGAGGAGATTAAGATAAATTGCTGCGGTACTTTCAATTATCAATCAAATAGTAAGCTGGACAGCAATTGCTTAAAAATGCACCAGTATGACCATAGCATCTACTTCAAGACTATTGGCGATATTAGAAGTGAAAAGAGACACCAAATTCAGAATCAGGACGGTGCATCTATTGATATCGAGGAATAAATTGAGAGGAATGCAACTAACTCACTCAAATCGATTTCTAATAAATTATTCTCCAAAAAGATCAATAATGTTTCTATAGATACTGTTGCTGAACAGGACAGAGTGCAAATGACCAATTTTACATCTATCCGAATCTAATAGATTATTGAAGAAGAGATGAGTAGCTCTCTCATTGAGCTGAAGATAATCATGAAGAGATAGGAGGCACAATACTAAGATATTTTTAGATAATTTAGATAATTTATAAGATAAAATGGATATGGAAGATCAAGAAGATAATTTAAAGAATCAGGAAAAAAGCACATTCAGGTTGTTTCGAAAAATTAATGATCCTCGAGGAATCTGTGGTGATCATCATCAATTGTCGGTGAAAACAACATACGTTAACATCGTTTGGTCGGGAGTTCTTTTAAACTACACCAACAACTTCAACGTAATCAGCAATTCTTCAAAAGATTAACAAAGGCAAAGCTGTTAAATGGGAAAATTTGCGCATAAACGGGAGTTTTGACCAATGAATCGCCTAATTTTTAAAAATAAATCGCAACTTACATTGATTTTATCAAAATACATGCGCTCAATTCTTTTTATTTATGTTCTTTCTATTATTTTTATTATGTTCTTTCTATTATTTTTATTAACATGCACAAAATTTTTCATCTTATATTTTTGTTTTAATCATTTTTGTGTTTTATCTGACATTTTTTGAGAGAAAGAATATATTAAATACAAATATCTTCAAACATTTTTGGATTCGCAAAATAAGAAAATAGAATAAAAACTTAACAAAAATAAAGATGCAATTTCACACAGCGAGTAAAAGCTGGTATTTTACCTCCTCTCCATCAATTTTCGCCAAAATGGCGAATCCAGTGAATAAATGTTCAAAGTTCTACTATGAACAAAGCAACACTGGCTATGGTTCACTTGATTGGCCAAATATTTCGAAGCATTTTTATTGGTCAATTTTTGTTTGTTCAATGCTCCTTTATTCGCGACATCATGAAAGTAACTTCGTCAGCAAAACTTCGCTTCATGAAAAGAAAGGAAGCGATTGCTTTAGCTCTTCAACTGAATTTGAATTGTGACGGAGTCGGGGATAAACGGGGATAAACACTAGCTTTCCTTTGCTCGCATGAAAAAGCAGCTTAATAGAGGAAATAAAATATTTCAAATTCCAATGAAAAATAAAATGTATAAAAATGAATTTTTTAATTTCTGATAAAATTGTGTGTTACGAGTTTTTTAAAATCGTTAATCGAATATCGAAAATGATGTCCAAGCATGAAAGATCTAAATACTGCGCAGATAGCAAATATTACGCACTTAAAGAATAAAATGTTATCAATAACATATTATAATATTACGCACTTAAAGAATAAAATGTTATAATAACGAAAAAATTTATTAAAACGTTTGTAAAATTGCAAAATATGGGTGTAGTATTTAATTTGTAAATATAATTCAAATATATATTGATATAAACTATGAAAATTAAAGGGTTTTCGATTATTTGCATAAAATATTGCATATCCACAATATAAATAAATAATCGATAGTGATTAAAATTTATGTAGCAGAGATTTTAATGTTTTAAACATGTTTAAAACATATATGTAATATAGTGTTCCACAGATTTTTGCATACAAACTTTAAAAATAAGTTTAGTTGTTCAATGAGTTAAAAATATATGTAATTATATATAAATATATATGTTTTAAAATGCTTTATTAAGAAATTCTAATAAAAATATGAAATGTGTACAAAAAATTTGTGTAAATTTATATTTCAAGTGTAATTCGCCCATGCTACAATACAAGATGGACATGTAATTTTAAATTTAACATCTTCTTTGCAAGAATAAAAGAAATCTTTATATGCAGAAGATACGTCTTACACTAAAACTATTTATACTTCATCAACTATTTATACTTCATCATAAACAATGTTTTGACACCAAAAAACAATGAAATTTAAAATTTTAGTGGCTAATTGCTCCTCTTCATGCTATCTATAGCACGGAATGGATTATTTCGAGATTCTCTATTACGAGGTTTCGTGTACTGTTTTAAAACATACTGTTAAAGTTTAAACAGAAAAATCTGACTAGGGGCGTCATCTGTAGTGTGATGATGTGGAGTATTTTAAATTTTTCTATGTATGGAATTTCACACTGGAAATTCGAAGAATTTAAATATTTTTTGATGAATAATAACTTATTATTTAATATTTTATTAAAAATGAAATTGATTAAATTATATATATGAAAAGTCACATATTTACAATTCGATCGGTTGCTTCTTTTACAACCTTCAACCGGTATTTCATTAATGCCCAGATATAGCGCTTCGACAAGACAAAAATTACATTGATCGCGCGCGCATTATTGCAATAAAACCGATTTTGACAGGAGCAAATTAAAACTACATCGAACGATGTTTTTTAATATAATAGAGACCAGGAAAATAGAGCTCTGTAATTTAAAAGATGCCATTAATTTTCTTAAAGAAGGTAAGAAAAATTGTGTCAGAATATACAAAAATAATAAAACTCCAGCTTACAATCCTGATAACGTCCTGTATTGCGGGAATCTTTTTCAGCTCTTAGGAGATATATATACATATACATAATATATACATATATTCATTAATTTCTCTTAGCTATTCTATACAAATATTTTTGTAATAATATTCAATGACATGCATATATGAAGTCTAATATATTATATATATATATATATATATATAAATATATATAATATATATACCAGACTGAGTATATATATATATACATATATAATTGAAGTGTTGTAAAATGAAAGTAATATTTAAACATAATCCTGTTGTGTATCCTCGGATATTTAAATGTAATTCTGCGCTTACCCTTGGATTTGCTCAGTGAGATTTTTTTCTCCTGTGTTATTGAAGCCTCCAATCCGTCTCAGCCTGTTATTCCACATTTGGCAAAATTCTAAGTCGATGACCCTGTGAGATACACATAGTATGTATGAGATCAAACAGAAAATAGAAAAAATTTAAAAACAGAAAAATTGACACAAAACAGGAATAGTTTTTAAGGACAAAATAGGAGTAATTTTTGGGACAAAATATCATAAATTAATTTTACATTACTTTTAGACTTATAACTTTTGAACAATCAATTTATGATTAGTTCTCATTATGTTTAATATCGTAAATAATTAATTTAAAAATATGTTTTTATCTTTCTTTTGAACAATTTCATTTTTTTGTTATTTCTACTATTTATTTTACGGTGATGTGTTCCACTGCTATATGTGAAAAAAGGTTGAATAAAGAATGCAAAAATTATCAATGAAAAAACTTAGAGTAAGTAAAAACATGACAACGATGGCAAATATGGTGATGTCTAATTTTTGAAAGTAATTGTTATTTGATTTTATGTTTAACCTATTTATTAAATTATTAAAAGCAATAAATTGTGAAAACTGTTAACACATTTTTTTTTATATATTTTTAATATATTTTTATTATTTAAAAAATATAATATTATAGCTTTTTATTTGTAATTTCATTTATTGATTCAATTATCTTTTAATCTCGAATATGAAAAATATAAAAAACATATCATTAGATCCAATAGACTCCACGATCTTTTTGTTTCACGAATATTCAATAAAATAATCAGTAAGGTAAAGCACGAATAAACTGCAATTGAACACGAATTTGAAGAATGTAGAAACTTTCTCAGTGATATAGGAAAATAAGTAAAAATCGTGTTATTTACTCATGATCGGGTAAACAGCGGTAATAAAATTTATTAGCATATTTTAAATAAATTTCTGAAATTTATTTTATATTTTTTGCAAATAAATAAATTAAGACAAAGGGCTAATGAGAATTAGCGCTGTAATAATTGCGCTATCATTACATAAATTCAATATTATAAACATATAAATATTATAAATATTATAAACATATAATAGACGTTTCGGCTAATATTTTAGCCATCTTCTTTTATCGTGTTACAAAAAAAAAAATGATATAGGTTTCATGTGCAAAAATCGCGGACATTTTGCTATTTCAGAGCTGTCTCAGAAATGTTGCAGACATATTTTGCAATTTTTATGAAATGTTTCACTTTTCAGTTGAAATATATTTATATTTTTGAGATATTTTTGAAAACTTTCGCTGTATGGAATGACGTATAATTTTATTCTTGTTTAACGCTCTGTTAACAACAAAAATAAAATGATACCTCATATACATTATGTATGTAACAAAACGCAGCCTTAGTGACAGAAACAAATGCGATAAAAAATGTTGCGTTGTGCGAAGTCATGGCTACAATTCATTGGCTTCTGCATTTGAGGTGCTTCCTGTGAGTCTTATAAATCGATCCTAATTTATCAGGCCGAATTACTTTTACAGTTGTTAACTCTTTCACTACTGATCATTTGTCGGGCAGTAATTAGCAACTTTACAAATAAATCATCATATAACTTTCAATTCTTGTCTTCGTTTGCAATATCAGAATATATTATAACGGAGAATATTAGAGAGAATGTGATTAAAAATAGTTTGTCGGAATGTTGAAACAAAGAAATTAAATATATTTTTGATAGACTCAAGAGGTCAACCTTTGAGGTTGACCTTTGTGCGTGATTACAATTGTGTTCCATCGCAAGGGTGAGAGAGTGAGAAAGGGAGAGAGAGAGAGAGAGAGAGAGAGAGAGAGAGAGAGGAGGAGGAGAGA
>NW_012130321.1:6938-10418 GCF_000143395.1 Atta cephalotes | reverse complement strand
ATATATATATATATATATATATATATATATATATATATATATATATCTATTATACTAAATATAAATATTTATTATTAGCCTTTTTGTTTAATGAATAAAAAACACTCTTTTACGAGGAAAATGTCAAGATCAAATATAATAGATGATCAACGTGCATCGAGTGCATGAACAGATAAATCAGATGTTCATCGCATATTACAGCAAACACGAGTATATAATAAAATTAAAACGCAGAAGCAATGTAATTAAAATGCACACGAATATGTGCACTTCGGTTGTAGTATTATGTAAAAGGTGGTGGGTTAAAATGTGGCAGATGTCTTAAAATAATTTATTGCCACTCTTAAAAAAATCACTGCTATCTCAAAACTAATTTATAAATTACTTAGGTCGTGGTCCAATTCATGCTTATGAGCATCATTTGTCTTCAGGCGGTATCCATAGTCCGTTCTTATTTCAAGACTGTCTTAAGTAATATCTTAAGACGCTAATACGGCTCTCTGATTCGTTAATTCGTGATTTCTTAAGACTATACTTAAGATGATCTTAAATATAAGATCTGACTATAAATATCGGCCTTTGTTTAATATTTGACAAACAACAAGGATAAAATGATTTTTAAGTATTGTGATCGTGAATCAGACCGCGGCCATGGTATAGCTAGATTTAATTACATTGCTTCTGCGTTTCAATTTTATTATATACATTCGTGTTTGCTGTAAACATGCGATGTATATGTAAACATTCAATTTATCAATTCGTTCGATTCGTATAGATTATCTATTATATTTGATTCTAATATTTTTTTTGTATAAAAAATTGTTTTTTTGCTTTATGCATTGAAGAAAAAAATCACATTTCAAGCCACTACCTTTTATGGCTTCATGGTATCAAAAGAGTTATCTAGAATTATAGTAGACAAAACGAGGTGAGAGGAGAAGGCACGGAATAGATAAGCAAAGGGTTACGTGACATATCTGAGAGAGTGAGAGAGTGTAGCGGTTTTACGGCATACGATAGAGACATCTCGCAAAGCTCACGAAGGTGGTGGCTGCGTGGGATGAACAGTTCGATAACAGTCGAGTTACTGTCGTGGGCGAAAATCGAACTCTTCCCTTCCTCTCGCTTTCTCTCTGCATGTGCATGCGCGCGCGTATGTATGTGTTTGGAAGAGATTTTTTTTGTTTTACAAAGGATGGAATGTGACTGAATTTAAAAAACGATTTAATAATAATGATAATTCACAGAATTATCTTTTAAAAATTTTGTTTTTCAGAAATTTTTAGATTGCTTATCTAATACGTACTATTATTTACAGATCAGATTTCCTCAATTAAAAATTTAAGATTGTAAGACAGTCTTATTTAAAAATTGATAAAGAGTAACAAGAAATAAGAAATAAGAATAAGAATAAATAATTGGACTCCTTATAATAGTATATAAAAAATAATAAATTCAAAGCAAAATTTTGTGTAATTTTGTACCATCTATTAAATGATATCTAAATTATTTTTTTGAACATTTCTTATTTCTCGTGCTGACTCCAAATTAGCCCTTAAAAATTGACAAATCAGAAAAAATCTTTCTTCTTTTACATTTACTTTACATCATTTATTCAATCAATATTATCACGTCAGATTTCTATTTTTTTTTCTTCTAATATATTAATTCAGTTTGTTTCATAATTTCTTCGAAACCTTCTTAGAATAAAAAGAATCTACAAAAAGAATTGAAGTATTTCAAGCCGAACAAAAGTCAATACAATTTATTCTTTATTAATATGATTAGTTCATATTAAATTTCCTTCTATTAACTTATAGATTTCATTTATCTTAGTTTGAAATCAATTTTCTTTCAACAAAATTTTCTTCGCAATTATTTAAAGTTATCAATATTATTAATACAAAATATTATTCCTCTATTGCTTCATTAATATCTGCAATTGAAGCAATAATCAAATCTTTTAATAATCTTCTCATAATAAGTTCATAATAAACTTTACAAGGTAGAGCTAGTAAATAGCGGAGCTACTTTGCGGAGCATTTCTCATGATATTGCTTATGATTCTGAGTAACGTATATTTAACATTTAAAGGTCATACTTGTGCTCTCAAGATTAAACAACTACAATTGTATAAGATAGTTACAAACACGTTGCAAAAATAAAAAGATATTGTTTGTCGCCGTAAATTTTGTATTATTTTAAGGTTGAAAATAAATGGAATAGCTCTGCTCTACCTTGTAGGACTATATACATTGCGAATGTGACAAATAAATTTATAATATTTATTTAAGCCACGTTTGTGAATGAAAAATATCCTGAGAATGATAACTAGAAATCAATGAAGATCGACGACCTTAATCTCGATTTCTTCTAAAAGTGCGCTGGGAATAATATAGTATCGCAAAAGCTCACCGCTGACGTCAAACGTTGGAGGATATTACGAGCTAAAAATGTTCAAGCTTTAAAGTCTAGTCACATTAATATTCTTTCTTTATTTAATAATTAACCCTAATTAGTATTCATGGGTCCAGTGGCCCCCACCATTTTCTTCTACTATATTGTAAAAAATTGTTCATAAAAATTTTTCACAATCTTACATAATTTTACATTACATAATCTAGTTTGTCAGATTAACATTGAAATTTAAGCAAAGCTACATTATTTCAAAGTACATTAGGCCTGCAAATATCAATTAAAAAAATTTCGAAGATCTGTTAGAATTAAGAATTATTTTAAATGGATATAACATTGTGAATGCATATTACAACACATTATACATAACATAAAAATTAACTGTAAGATTAATTTGATTAATTGTAATTATACTTTAATATTGCCGAGCCTTCCAAATCTCTTCGGTTTTATCCGTAACGTTTAATTAATTTTACATACATTTTCCTTTTATTATACACATATATACATTTATAGTATATGGCATTATACAACTTTTATATGTATATTTTTTGCAATCAGTACGTTGTATTTTAGTCTTAAAAATGAAATGTAAGCAATAACTTCTACGGCCAGGCGCGATTTGCTCTTTTCTTTTATTGCTTCTTTTCTTATATTTCTTTTCGATGTATTGTTAATCAATAAGTGCTCTTTCATGAATATAGCGAAACAGTATGTTACTTACAAAAGTATAATATCATGCTTTAATTTGATAGGGCGTCAACTATGAGGCGTACCGACTCATCATACAACTAATATTAATATTTTAATATGAATACTCGCATCATCAAAAATATTGATTGAAAATAAAGTTTTTTTTCATTGAATACCTTGAAAAAGCATTCTGCGTTTTATTTGAGATTATATTTTAGAAAGATTCTTATATAAAAACATCAAAATTTCAAAAATTATAGGTATTTAAAAAATTTGAATATTATCAGAAAGAGAGAGAGAGAGAGAGAGAGAGAGAGAGAGAGACTCTATTTATTTTAAATTTTAAAAAGTAAAATTAAGTTAACTTTAAAA
>NW_012130321.1:0-2831 GCF_000143395.1 Atta cephalotes | reverse complement strand
AGAGAGAAGGAGAAGAGAGGGGAGGAGAGAGAGAGGAGAGANAAGANAAAGAGGGGGAGGGGAGGAGAGAGAGGGAGAGAGAGAGAGAGAGAAGAGGAAAAAAGCAAAAGAAGAAAGAGAGAAACATGCAAGGTGGAACGCATAAACGTAGATACGTCTTCACCTGGGCGTGACTCAATGTAGCCTTTTCACACCCTGTGGCACATCGTACGCGTCGCCACGAGAAATACCGTCGGCACTGTTCCGCTTCGCGAAAGGGCTAACACCACTTGGCGGTCCTGGGTGCAAGCTCTTGGACCATGTCCTCGTAAACAGCTGCCGGTTCCGCCGCAGTGATGGCACTGACTGAAAAGCGAGGGCAGACAGGATGATGAGGAGGAGGTACAACAGGCGGCGGCGACGACGCGCAGGGCGTGCGTCGTCGGATTTTCAAATCGATTGCAACGCGCCGCCGGGTAGTGGGCCAACGAAGACGTAGAATGATAAAGCGAGAGAAAGCGAGAGGTATGAGAGAAATAATGAAAGGGAAATAGAGATAGAGAGAAAGTGTGAATATTGTCGTCGACAGTGATGAAGAGGAATTATCTTACAAAAAATAATCTCATCGAATCGACAGATAAAGAATGATGCTGATGAACGAAGTCACATCTTTTGTTAATAATGAAATTTTTATTTTATCGCCTAAGGCAAAAATAAGGGGAGAAAGAGAAGAAACGAACGGCCGATGACGCGGCAAACATGGTCGACGACACAGTCACGGTTTTTTTTATCGTATTGTTATTTATGTATATAAATAGATATATATATATATATATATATATATGTATGTATATATATCCTACCTAACGATGGATTTTCTAAGAAGAAAGATATAGCGTGTGAAAGCCGATATGATCATCGACGAGAAAAAACGAAGGACTCATGAAATTTGTTCGCATTGTTGGAAAGATTTTACAGGACATATATCGATTAGAGAACACTTGTTGCGGATGAATGGAAAGCGCGAGGCAAATGTGACCTAAGCTATCTGAAAAAAATGGGCCGCCGAAAAATTTATGCCGTTTCTAATGATATAATTGAAAAATAAGGAGAGAAGAGAGTCATTAATAAGGAAATCTATAATGAGAAACAACGATTAATTATCGCAAAAAATTCTTTTACATCGGAAAAAAATATCTCGCTAACCATCCTAAGAAGATAAACATGAATATTTCATATTTTTTCAGATTTTAAATCTAAAAAAAATGCTTGTTCTATATATTATATGCATATACACGTAATATACTTCGTTCGTAATTAACATTTACTTTTGTATCTTTTATTCCTCTTTTTCATTTTCGATAGCAATAAATTATTCCTCATTGATCGTTAAATATAGCTGGAAAAAGGAAAACGATCATTAAATTATGGAATTTATTACCAATTTAAATTTGCATACGATTACCATTTGACTCGTGTATTTGAAGTCAATCCGCATTATTGAGAAATGTTCAATTTTCTTATAAATATTATTTACGATAGATCTGTTTTCTATAGTTTATATATACAATATAACTGTATATTTTCATAAAACTTAAAATGATTGTATATTTGTTATTTGGCGAAAGCGAGAGAGAGAGAGAAAGAGAGAATTCTAATGCAGTTTAGTGCAAGATACATATAAAGGATAAACTTATTATATATATGTATATTTTATTATAATTTCATTTTTATTTACAAGTAGTAAACACAATTTTTCTTTATTATACATGATGGATTATTCGTGTCACGAGTTAATTTTCGTAAGTTTAACAAAAAGTGATTCTTACAAATACATCTTTACATTCTTATATAACATCTTTAGAAAGTATTTATAAGGCTGTGTTAATATTAAATATTTTTAAAAAATTGTATATATAAGTACTATAACTAATTGCTCCTAGTTTTTCGAAGAAAAGGAATATACAGAACATCGAATGACCCAATCAAGGATTAATACTCAGCGAATGCTTAATGATAAATGATTATAGCCATCGTTAGTGAATAAATTAAAAAAAAAAAATATATATATATATATATTATATAAATTTCTATTTTTATTTTTGCGCTCTTTTAAATTTTTTATGAGACAAGTATCTTGTTCAACAAATTCTAGTCCCAGCTCGATCTGATTAGTTCAAGCAATTAACATTGTCATTTTTATCATTCGTAAAATAAATTTAAGAAATACTGCTGGATATATATATTAGTATACAATTACCAACAAATGATGATATATTTAGACTCAAACTTGCATTAATAACAATGTGTTATTGCGTATATATAGTCTATCGTATTAAATTCATCCGGAATAAAAATCTTTTTTGTGTTTATCGATACTTGAATATTTTTTTTATTTATCATATTACATTAATTTTTACAATCTGAGATACGGTAGTATTTTAGCACTAAGCATGGTGTAAGACACTATAGTATGTCCCAGATCTACCTTTCTTGACGCTGAACAATCATCAGGCCTCTTGGTCTAGGGGTATGATTCCTGCTTTGGGTGCAGGAGGTCCCGGGTTCAAATCCCGGAGGGGCCCGATATTTTTTTTAAATTGTATTTTACTTATCAATGAAATGTATATTGAATTGAATTGAAAAAATAAAATTAATGTGAAATCTTTCCACGCAATTTTATATATTTTTAAAGCTTTAATATTTCTTTTAATGTAATCGTAATCTAGCTGTAATAAAGTTACACTTGATTCGTTTAGAATGAAAAAAATCTTTTACGTCTTTTCTTATGTTAATAAATGTAAATTACATAATGCAAGATGCTGAAAGTCTTTCCTCTCTCTCTCTCTCTC
>NW_012130320.1:8360-11597 GCF_000143395.1 Atta cephalotes | reverse complement strand
TTGTGTGTGTGTGTGTGTGTGTGTGTGTGTGTGTGTGTGTGTGTGTGTGTGTGTGTATTCTGTATATAAAACTGAATACATGAATCTTAATGTAAAACCGTAAATGTGTGATATATGTATAAAATTCAAATATGATGGCGCGTCTTTTTTTAGAATTATAGTAAATAGAAATCATTAAATAGAGATAGATCATAAACATTAATCGTGTATAATAATTTCTATATTTGTTAAATCTATTTATGATACTTTTTTTAAATCTCTATATTTTATTATTGTATATGAAAATAAATTCGTCCGAAACAGAATCATCCAATTTTAGCATCTAATTTATATTTATTTATACAGAAATAGCGTATATATTGAGAATAAATTGTACTATACTTTACGCATATATTACCTTTTATCGCTGCTTATCAATATTAAATATAAATATTTGAAAGTTAAATATCGTTCGTTTAATAATTGATACCAGCTACATATAGAAATAAAAATAATTGTGTATCTACAATTGATAGGCTATGATGTCAAGGTTTCCTGTGAGTGTAGCATAAACAAGATGTATTTAGCAAAAAATGTTATTACATTTCTTGAGCTAAATAATTTACATCAGCTGAACGGTATCATAAATGACAACACAATTCGATACGAATTATTAAGCAAAAAATGTTATCATATTTCTTGATAGCTAAAAAACTCACATCAGTTGAATAGTATGATAAGTAATAACGCGAAATTACATTCGACACGAGGCTTGTCGAGCCATGTTATCGCTGGAAGCGACTGTAATTAAGGCGAATTTATGATGTGTCCTCTTACAACCTGAGGCTCTCAAAAGAGCATGGCAACGTGTACCGACTGATTTCACAGCGCACTTGCGTGCAACAGAGGCGTATTTCAAAAAACGGCGTCTATCATGTGAACTTAAATTTATACTCGATTACGGCTTATTACGGATAAGCACGACCAACCGGGTGCCTTCCTAGTTAGAGACGACATCTTGTCGAGACATTTTCCACTCCCGACAAAATTCTTACGAGTGCAATTATGTTTTCCCCGATATTTCGGTCCCTTCTGCCTCCTGCGGCGCCTATTACTGACGAAAGTCATTAGATGCGCGTCAGATAATCCACAACAACACTCATTATTATTCACGGCCGACGTTCGCAATGTGATAATGGTGATTATGAAGATTCATAGTGTATACGAAAGTGAAAGATTTATTTTGTTGACGTTTCGATGATTAACAATATGTCTAAGGCTTATCGCGTATTCTTTCAAGCAAAATATTTATTAAAAATGAAATTATTCTCTTTGATGAAAATTTTTTTATTATCACATTATATAAAAAAATTAATCCTTTGCGCAGAAAATTGATTTAAAAAAAAAGATAAATATGTTAGCAAGTATTGTAATATACATTATGTAAAAAATTAACAAAAACACAATTAACTGACACAATTTGTAAGCAAATTATGAAAGCATATTTCTTCAGTAAAACATTTTTAACATGTTAAATTAATACGTTACAGTAAATTTAACATTTATATTTGTTAAACAAATTTATCTTCATTTATTAAAATTTAAGTTTTAAATAAATTATGTATTATATATGTTATATCTGTTATATATTAATATGTTATATATGTTATATATCCACTTATTCATAAATTTTACTTAACTTTAAGACATGTTGAATATTAATTTAACTCAAAATATTCAAACACAATCACGTTAAATTAACACTTAAACATATTAAAAATTCGACATAAAAATTTTAACAAGGATCGGTTTCAACACAAATACAAAATGTTTTTTACCGTCAATAATTACTATTTTCTATCTTTTCTCAACTTTGAAACAGAACTGATAAATAATTTATCTTTATATAAAATCGATCTGCATCAGTAATATACGATCGAAATGTGCGTGCTTAATTGCGCGAAATTCATCGTGAAAGGAAGAGTAAAAGGTGCGGAAAGGGAACAAAGCAAGGGATGCACTACGTGCGATTACACCTATTTGATATGCCGCGACACTCAAAACTCGTACATCACACTTAACCGTTGAATATGGAACAGTCAGTCCTGGCAACGGGCGCATCCAGCATGCATATGTAGACCGCAATTATGGCCGTTAACTATCGTCGGCACGCACGCCGAGCACGAATTTTCTATTTCGCCATGGAGCCTCTCATTTTTTTCCCTTCAAATATTCGCTAGCATGAAAGAGGCTTCCTCTTTTGCTATTTCGACAGTTATAAATAATATAAAGCACATTTTACAAAATGTACACATTAAAGTAAATTTTTGAAGTTTTCTGTTAACTATCTTTAAAATTTTTGGCATTTTCATAAAATAGAACAAGAAAACAGACAAAGAAAGAATATTTATCAGTTAACTTTCTTTAAACTCATATCAAAACATCTAAAAATCTAAACTCGTGTCAAAACATCTAAATCTTTTTTACAATACTATTAAAGATTTGATTGTGAAATTTGTAACAAGAATATCTAATTTATATATATATATATATATATTAGATGCAACTTAATTCTCGGCCCCTAATTTCAATCGATGTGATTACCTATTTAAATTTATATATCTTTCCCGCCGTATAGTCATATTGAAGCGCTATTTTTAAGAATAATATAGCTTTTAAACGGACTGTAATTGTTGACGGTTGTACTAATCTAACTTAAAAAAAAAATCGTAAAAGCAAAGTCATTCAAAATGCAACATTTGAAGCATTGCGTACTTTTTGCTTTTCAATTGAAAAAAAGTGAACCACAGAAAATGATCTGTTCGGCTTTGTGTGTATGGGGGAGCATGTTATTTCCTAGTATCAGTATCTATAAGAAGTGGTTCCAGCAATTTAAGAATAAAAATTTCAATAATGAAAAATGTCCAGGACAACCTAAAAAGTCAACAATGACTTTTTTCCAAAATGGAATTCGACAGCTCTCCAAAAGATGCACAAATATGAAAGCAAGGGAGATTACTTCGAAGATTAACTTATTCTGCTTTTTATAAATTAATTAGCAAAGTTCAATGAAAAAGGCCGAGAATTAAATTGCGCACCTAATATTATATATATGTATGTGTGTATGTGTGCGTGCGTGCGTGCGTGCGTGCGTGTGTGTGTGTGTGTGTGTGTGTGTGTGTGTGTGTGTGTGTGTGTGTGTGTGTGTGTGTGTGTGTGTGTGTGTGTGTGTGTGTGTGTGTGTGTGTGTGTGTGTGT
>NW_012130320.1:0-3079 GCF_000143395.1 Atta cephalotes | reverse complement strand
TTTCTCTTATTTAATTAGATTATTTAATTAGATTTATTTTCATCAACCCAATTTCAAATATATTTATAATGTAAATATATACAATGTATATTCATAAAATATGTATGAATATATTTTGCATTTAAATGAAAGTAAAGTTTTATTCTTGCCACTGTGATGTACAACTAGTCTAACTAAAAAAAATACAATGAGATAATGAATCGATATCACAGACACAAGATGTTTAGAATAAATTACTAGTGTGTGACATCAATCTCACCTCTTTGGCGATGGGTAATGAATTATGCGTCGTTTATGTCGTAAAGCGCTGCGAATGGATAAAGAACACGCGCGAAGGCATTTGTCGCGAAATTGCTGTAAGCCGGCTTACTTTATTCAGCCGTAATAAATGTATCTTCGACTTTTACATCGACTGATCATATACTGTTCTTTTTTCGTCGCTACGGCTTCGTCGCTTCCCGTTCGTATTGAAGACTAGATGACGAAGCTTTCGCGTAATTCGCAGCTAAAATAAACGTTATGAGTCGTGTATATTCACACTCGTAAACAGTCATAGAAAGTTCCTTGAGAAACTTGTGCCTCTCAATCGTGTGAGTAAAAGAAAAGAAGTGACGAGATATAAGCAAATCAACATATATTTGAATTTATAATTAAATTTATAACTTGGATTTATAACATGAATAATTTAGATAAATAATTGCTCTATTACATGTATAATGATATGTAAATTGTATAAAAGATCTATTATAAAGCAGTTTATTTTTAATTTTAAAATATTTTAGATTAGAAAAAGTTTAAAACATATATTCAAGAATCCATCATAATTATGTTTAATTTTTTTTAAATATGTAACAAATGGTATTGTAAAATAAAAGAAAAAATGTTTTCTGCGACTCGAAGAAGGTGAGTAAAAATGACTGAATAAGCGAAACTAGTGTATTATCTCCAAAATAATTTAAACTAAAAAAACTGTACTATATATGTTGCTTTTTATTTCGTTATCGTTCAAAGGAAGATTTGAGTAGTAATTACATTTACAAGCAGAAACACAAATAATATAAAAGATAGACCACAAAGAAAAGATACCTTATTTTTAGTATTATTAGCATCGTTCAGTAAATTTATTGAAGAGAGAAGTGGTAAACTTTATGACGAAGAGACGATAATATCAGTGCCGGGTTAACGCTTTCGGTATCATACGGTTGTCTCATGTACACTGAACGAACGTACGTGAGTTTTATACTCACGTAAACAGATTGTATATGCGTGGGCGTTCTCGATGCCATCAAAAGGCGTCATCTCGACCAGTCGTCATCGTCGTCGTCGCCGAGCTGGTTCTCGACAACGACCACTCATGAGAAACCGAAGCGACATGATTTACGATGCGACGTGAATTTCAGTCTGAACGAAGGTCCTTGTATATGCGCAGGAAAGCGGTCTGTTCTTCCGTACATAACCGGCCATTAAGCGACCATCGGCTATCGAATTCGATAGTCGGCTTAAGTGGCACATCCGATGCTGTGAGCGATACTTCTTATATAAAAATGGCAAGTTCCTTCACGATCGCGACTTTGTTACATCTTGACTCATGTTACATCTGTAACGCAAACTTGTCTTATACGTAAAAATTATTAAACATATTTGTATGCAGAATTGATCGAGACTGAGCGAAAAAAATTCTGTTGTGTCTACTATGATTATTGATGCGATATACAGTGAGTGCAAAATGTTCATACAGAGAAAATATTTCTTTTTAATTTTAGTTTTAAAAGCAAGAAATGAGTCATCGAATTGATGTTGAATCAACATCGATACAATAATTTCAATGCCAATTTGACATCATGACCGATGACATGACCGATTCGACATTTAATTGACATTTCTTGTTGTGTAATTAACAATTTATTTATAAAAAATAAAATAGACTGTATTTTTTTTAAATTGTATATCCCAAAAAGATGTGTATTAATTATAGAAGATATATCATCTGAAAAATAAACGAAAATTAAAAATTGTATTGTTTGAAAGCTCAAAAGGTATTCGTACAGTCAAGAAATTTAACTTTTAAAATTAAGAATATTCGTTTGTATGTAAGAACAGAATGAATTCATTGTATAAAATTGCTAATTAATGTTTTTTTTCTACAAATAAGACTTTTTTTATAAAAAATTTCCTTATACTTTTTGCTCTCACTGTACATATATCTAAAGACAAATACATGACAATATAATTATACATTTGATCATAAAATCTTTATTAGAAGATTTATAAATCTCATCAATCTAAAAAGACAATAGATTCGAAAGAATCGAAATAAAATAGCAGGAATAGAATATAAAGTTTTTGAAAAAAATTCAATGGAAACATTATTTGTCGCAACCACCTCCGCTATTTTTTCTTGTTGCTCCTCGCTACCTCGACTGCGAAACCTTGCCATTTATGCGAACCCTTCTCAATGCCGTGGTAGTAAAGAGAGTCATGACTGTGAATCATCGAGATAGCTCCGTGTGTCGCTACGACCCTCGCTGACCACGAAATATGAGAAGGAGCTCTTTTTGCGGACTCAAAGAACGAGAACATGAACAACCGACATGGATAACGACAAATAATGTTACAAAGGTAACGCAGTGCTAAAGAAATGCATTTAAAAAAATACTTCTAAAATAATACAATTTTAATCGTAAGATACTGCAATTATATTATTACCAGCCATAAACAGCCATATTTAATACACAATTCTATTATATAGTTTATTATAGGAATCATAGTATTAATCTTGATGTAATGCACAATATATTTAATCAGTAGAGTTAACTTTATAATTCATTACACTTTCTCGAAGAATTGATATTAACGTAAAATAAAATTGATTGACTTATTCGAATTGATAATACTGGATCGCAGAAAAGTCTTTCTCGTCTTGCAAAATCACATACACTGGGCTTGGGCAAAAACACAGCTATTGTACATTCACAAGTTTGTTCCAACTTGAAGGTGCTATTGTAAACAACAGATGAAAAACATCGTCTTTTAATATCTCCCCTCTGTCTCTCTCTCTCTCTCTCTCTCTTCTCTCTCT
>NW_012130319.1:10170-11433 GCF_000143395.1 Atta cephalotes | reverse complement strand
ATATATATATATATATATATATATATGTATATTGTATATATAATACATGCACACACATATACCTAATGATGATGTTTTTAAACATTTTTTAAATGTTTATTTGTAATTAATTTTACGTTTTATGATTCATTTTCAAAATAATATTTTTAAACATTTATTTAACGTTTATTAAATGTAAATTTTACACTAATTTTTTGTTTTTTGAAATAATGTTTTCAAAGAAATGTTTTTTAAACGTTTATTTAATGTTAATTAAACGTTTATTTTACGTTTATTATCAATTATTCATTTGAAATAATATTTGGAAGAAATATATTTTAAACGTTTATGTAACATTTATTAAATATTTGTTTTACATTAATTTTTCGTTTGAAATAACTGTCCAAAACATTTTTTTACACTAATTTTTAGTTAAAAAATATTGTTTGGAAGTAATGTTTTTTAAATGTTTAACGTTAATTAAATGTTTGTTTTACATTAATTATTCATTTAAAACAGTATTTTGAAAAAATATTTTTTAAATGCTTATTTAACGTTTATTAAATATGCTTTTTACATCAAAATTATTTATTTAAGATAACGAGACTTGAAGAAACATTTTCTAAACATTTATTTCATAGACCATTATATCCCATATATAATAGAGAAGAAATGTTTTTTAAACATTTATTTTTCATTAATTTCACGATTCATTTTCAGGATAACATTTATTTAATGTTTATTAAATGCTTTTTATATATTTATTCGTAATGAATTTTATTTTATGATTCGTTTTCAAAATAATATTTTTTTAACGTTTATTTAATGTTCGTTTTACATTAATTTTTTGTTTGAAATATTGATTCAATGAAATATTCTAAACATATATTTGACGTTTTTTAAACGTTAGTTACATTAAGTTTTCGTTTAAAATAATGTTTCGAAGGAACATTTTTTTTAAACGTTTATTTGACGTTTATTAAATGTTTGTTTTACGTTATTTATTTATTTAAAGTATTTATTCAAAGTATGTTAAATGTTTAAAAAAAATATTTTATTTAACATTTATTTGACATTTAATATAAAAGTTAAAAAAATTGTGTTATCTTCTAAAATTCAATCATTAATAAAAAACAGTTCGGAATAAAAAAATAAACAGAAGAAAAATTAATCCAATATAATTGCGTTAATGTATTTTAAACGAATATTGTATTCTTTCTTACGCAAGATTTCTTCTTACACTTTTTTCAGTTGTAATCTGTAATTCATCTTTCATGACACATT
>NW_012130319.1:0-5073 GCF_000143395.1 Atta cephalotes | reverse complement strand
ACGAATCCCGCGTCGAAAAAACTGGTCATCTTTTGAGGCTATTCACGAATCGATCCAATTTTTTACTTCTTCATAAGACCGGAAGTGCTGGTCAGCCAGGCCGTGTGCCATTGATCGAAACAAGTGACAGTCAGAGGGAGCAACGTCTGGAGAATACGGCGGGTGGGGTAGGACTTCCCATTTCAACGTTTCCAAGTATGTCTTGATCATTTTCGCAACATGGGGTCGAGCATTGTCATGTTGCAAAATCACTTTATCATGTCTCTCGTTGTATTGCGACCGTTTGTCTTTCTCGGCTCAAACGCATCAATTGCGTTCGATACCGATCACCTGTGATTGTTTCAGTCGGTTTTAACAGTTCATAATACACTACGCTGAGGTCCCACCAAATACAGAGCATGACTTGGACATCAAAATCACCGTTCTTGAAGCGTTGAAACCACTCACGACACGTTTTTTCATTAATAGCGGCCTCATCATAAGTATTTGAGAGCATTCGATGAGCCTCAGCCGCAGATTTCTTCATATTGAAGCAAAAAATTAAAACCTCCCGTAAATGACTAGAATTTGGCTCGTAAACTGACATTTTCAATCGAGAATAACTTTATGATGCAGACACAAATCGACTAATGTTTCTATGGGGTTATGTTGACAGATGTCCAAGTTTATTGTATGACGTCTTGATGTATTTATTTCGACCACCACTTACCGCTAAAGCCATCTATAGGAAAACGGCGGAAGCAAAGTTGTATACCTAATATTTAACTAATAAAATTCGTCTTTTATTACATTCATACATAACGCTATAAATTTCAAACTTATGAATGAATTTCGACTTACAAAGTATTCATCAGTGATAATAAAGAAAATACATTTATGTAACTCCATTCAATATCAACGAACATATGACACATAATAAAAATTATCGCTGTAGGCTAATCTTATTTAGTTATTCCTGCGTTAAGATATTACGGATCGAAATAAGTATCAAGACGGAAATTTGAAAGTCCATAATTGTAAAATTGTGTTTAATTGGCTCTTCTTGTTATCAAGAATCAACTCAGTTAATTTCAAATAAAACTCCGAACGAAGATTTCTTCAATTACTATCCTATTATATTCTGTACAATTAATTTAATTTCTGTCAATTTCTGATTAAAAAATTATTATATTTAATTCAATATTGATGAGAATTTATTTTTCATTTACGTTAATTTATATAGAATAGTCAATCCGTAGAAATAACTAAATAAGATTAGCGATAATTTTGATTATGTATTATATGTTAGTTCGTTGACATTGGATGGAATTACATACGTTTTCTTTATTATCATTGATGAAGATTTTGTAAGTCGAAACGTTTGAAATTTATAGCGTTATACGAATGTAATAAAAAATGAATTTTATTAATTAACTACATTTGTTCGTTTTTTAAAAAAGTCTTAACATTTTAATTTATAATTTTTATATTTATTAAAAACGCATTTATTTTGTATAAAAACGCTTTTCAAATAATCGAGGTAACACAAAATACCCGAAACGAAAGGAGGCACATGTCCGATCCGTTCGAGTCACTGAACATTGGAGCATATGAATGCAATTGCTCCAACCGTCATCTGTGGTCCAAGTGCTCTCTGGATTAATTTGGAACATGCGATGCGAACAAACCACTCGGTGTCGCCGAACTGAAGTTGGAAGATTAGATTTCACTTCGAACAGTAAAGATCGGCAAATTCAAATGGGGCTTTTTATAATAAATATCGTTACTGATCGTTCTTCTTCTTCTTCTGTTTTTCCCTTATTTGGTTTTCCGATTTAAGTGCAGAATCACAGTAAACATGCAAATTAATGAATTTTAAAATCCTTTGAATAGTCTCCTTGGGAGCAGAAACCTTTATTGATCATTGCACACCATAAACGTACATATAATATAGTCAAAGCTATCCACTTCCGCAGAAAATTACTGTCTGGAGCGAAGCTCCTAAGGCGGAGCCTAATCTTCCAGTTTGGCGACACGTCTGAAGTTGCTTCTTCTTCTTCTTCTTAATTGCGATGGCACTCGCCGAAGTAATGGCGATTCCGGCCAGAAGCAAAAGCAAATGTTGAATCTGTAACATCTAGAATTCCTAACATCTAAAATTATAAAGATAATAAAGGACCGCCATTTTGGCTCTATAACGTGCGGTTATTCAAAACTTACATATGACTGTATTATATTATAAGGGAAAATAAAACTTTACAGATAAAATTTATACCTTTCAGATTACAGCTCTTTCCAATAATGTTACTTTGCAAATTAATTGAAGTCATTCTTCACGTCTATCACCTGTTGGCACGCGAAATAAACGAAAGCCTCTTTTGCTGCGGTTTTTGCAATTCTCAATATAGCAACCGGGCATTTTCGAACCAGTTCTAAATTTACACGAATTAAGTCACAAACATATATAAAATTATAACATAATTAGGTTAAGATTGACACTTAATGTGTAGAAAGTTACATGAAATGCACTGTCTGAATTATTCGACGTTATTTTGACTCCAAATACTAATTCAATAAAGGCTGAAACACAATAAGCACAAGGAACAGGAAATAACGAGCTGTCTAATTAGAACTCTAGGATATAATATCGAACTTACACATCAGAGCTGTGTTTATAAGCATATGTTTATTAGCCTTTTCTTATCGTGGTATTTTGTTATCTAGTGACTTTACTAATCTCTAGATATCAATCATGAAACTTTATCCCTAGGATAGAAAGTGAAAAGTGAAAATTTTTACTATTTAAATTAATGGAGAAAATTTTCACTTTCTACTTTCCATCCTAGAGATAAAGTTTCATGATTGATCCCTTAAAGTGGGTATAAAGAGAGTGGAGCCAATGCCTAACGCTGATTGATTAGATGTCCTTACTGTTAGAAGAAGACATCATTAAAGAAAGAAGAGGTTAAAATGAGGAATTGTATCATATAGATGCCCCAGATGTAGGACATCAAATTTCCGGCTAATTGGCGTCATTCTCTTTATACCCACTTTACCACATTCTAGATATACTAATTGGGACACATCAATTTTTTTTGATAAAAAATTCGTCACGCGCATGTGTCAGTTGTACCATAGAGAAGATAGCTGCGTTCTAACCTAACCAAATTAGGAACGCAAGACTGTAATATCGAACGAATAATAAAATTCATTCTGATAATTATTTAGAAGAGGGTCCTCACTTCTGATTTTGATGAAATTAATCTCATTCAACACGTTTTTGCATGAAATGAAAGAATCTGACAAAAAAGTAGCGATTGGCCTTGAGCTATCAAGCATTCAAATTCGAGATTACTTTAGAGATTAAGGTATCTATTATCCTGACTTGATACAGCATAATATATTTCTGCTTTAATTACATAAATTCACTGCTTTAAAAAATACAAATTCCATGCTTTAAAAATACAAACTGCTAATGCAAAGAATTTATATGTTTAAAGTGAATTGTTGTTTTTAAAGCAGATAATTTGTGTTTTTTAAATAGATTTACGATAGCGACAAATTTTTTAATATGAATAGTTGTCAATTTTAACGCTTAATATCTCGGTTCGCAGGGCAACTTTTTTTTGCCAGATTTTTTCATTTCATGAACAAATGCGTCAAATGAGATTAATTTCAAAATCGGGGATGAAGACCCTTTTTTAAATTCATTCTTGTATTATTATTCTTGTATTATTATTATTGTGAAAGTGATACATAAAACGTTCTTGTAGTAGAACATTACAATGAAAAAAAGATACTCTTCTGGATACTCTTGTGCAATGAAAAATTGCAACAATATTTCTGGATAGATATCTGAGCTTTTTTCTGAGTTTTTTCTTTTCTGTGTGATCCAGAAAGGTAAAGGAAACGAATGAATTGTTTAGCATTAAACTTTTATAATTAATTTTTCAAGGATTTTTATAGTTAATTTATATTTATATATTTATAAGCTTTAGAGCTCTATCTTATCTTATCTCTTATCTTTTAGAGCTCAAGTATGATTAACAAATTGTGATCGTACCATTGAAATCTCAATAGATAATCTACATAAAAACTATCATATTTGTGCCAATCATTTTCAAGATTCCATGTTTTTAAATAATCTACGAAATCGTCTCCAGCCACATGCAATTCCAATATCATTAACAAATCATAATTTTAATGAATTGTCCTTAAAATTGATGCTAAGATATTATTTTCAATAGTAAAAATTTTATGATACTTATACTTTGTAATATATTTGATCAAAGACAATAACTATATTCTTCTAAAGTCTAGTTGATCAAATTATTAATGAAAAAGAATATTCAATTGATATATGATAAATATAATAAACGAGATGACACTGTATCACAAGAATAATTACAAGAACAAGAAGTTCCAAATGCAAATAGAATATGATAAACAGGATGAAGAAACACAAACAAATGCAAAATTTACAAATAATTTGCCGCGGAAACTAAAACTAAAAAATAAAATAATTCTTTACAAAAGAAATTATTATAAAATAAAAGAATTGAAGAGACAGAAAAATAATATTTAAAAAAATGTAAAGCAGTGTTCTATAGAAGAATGTAATATAACCGATCAATTGTTGCCACCAGCCATTGCAACATTCGTTAAGGTACAAGTACAGTTAGTAAACAATTATACACTTAATCGTTTTAATTTTTGATCATTATGATATGTGACTGAATTTCATTCTATTACAATATTTATTTGATAATTTTTATTATTGTTTATTAATAATCATACTTATTTTTTTTTAATATTTATTTCTCATATATTTATTTATTTATTATGTATTTTAATGATTGCATACATAATATGAACATAATAATAAAAATAAAAATATTTGAAAAATAAACAGAGAATGATTTATAGATTTACGATATTAATATTGCAGATATTGTTAAATAATGGATATTATTTTACTTTATTTCTTATTTTAATTTAATTTTTAATTTTACTTTTAAGAACTTTTTATTCTATTATCTAATTCTATATTATTTTAATTCTTCTATATTACTTATTTTTCCAGAATAGCAATTA
>NW_012130318.1:0-6347 GCF_000143395.1 Atta cephalotes | reverse complement strand
ACACACACACACACACACACACACACACACACACACACACACACACACACACACACACACACACACACACACATATTATCTTGATCAAAAGTTCCCGGAATTCATTCAAAAATTCAAAATACAAGTTTTATTCAAAAGTGATATTGTCCCCTTCAAAATACTTCATCGACTGTAACGCACTTATGCCAGCACTTGATCCAGCTCTCTGAAATATTTCTAGAACTCTATTGTCGGTATAGCCATCAGAACCGTCTTCGATTTTTCCATTACCTCCTTTCGGCTGTTAAAACGCGTTCCCCGTAATGGTTTTTTCATGCATTCATAAACGGCTGTTTTTTTTAGAGTATCTGCCAAAACAGTTTCCCAACATTTTCAAGGTTTTCACATCATTGAATCCATTTTTAACACAAAATTTAATACAAACTCGTTGTTGCAAATTCAACTCCATTTTTAAAACTAAAAAATCGAAAATACGTGCAGAGGTAGATGTACTCAAGACGTAACTTTTACAAATGTCAAGCTATGGTGTTAAAATTTGGGAATGTCAATGATAGATGTGGCAACCTAACCAAAAAAACAGAACTCAAATCAGCTGACTCAGAGCATCACCTGGTGGTATATATGTTAATTATAATTACATAAAAATATGTATATTTCTTATATTTTAGAAATATTATATACCATATGTATACTTATGCAACAATTATAAAGGATCAATTGTAATTATTTACAAGGAGTCACAGAAAAGAATGCACATCCTTTCATTGGCGGAAACATCTTAAAAGTCTTAAACAAAAATGTCGAGGCTATAATACTTTTTAAATTATAAAGTTTGTCAATTGTCTGAAATTTGTGCGCTCACGGTTCAGTACATTGCGCGCGCGATTACGATGATACCTCGTACATTGATTCGCTTTTAAATAAATGTAGAAAAACTTTATATAATCATTATAGCATTCCTATTTTAAAATTAACGTATACTACGCTTCAAAATAGAAAATCGAATTTCGGCATTTTTGCAGTAAGCGCATCAATTATGTTAATATTTAAAAGCGAGTTGATGTAAGAAGACACTATTATAATCGCGTATGGAATGTGTCATGCTTGAGCGTACGAATTTCAGATGCTACCTACAATTGGCTGACTTTATCGTTTATAATTTGAAAAGTATTATAGCCTCGACATTTTCATGTAAGATTTTTCATCTCAAAATGTTCCATAGAATCTGCCAAAATCTGAAAGGATGTAGATTCTTTCTGGAGCAGCCTGTATATAAGAACAAACATATATTTTTTATAAAGAAAATATTATTTTTAATTGATTCAAGATTTTATGAAAGAGAAAAGATATGGTAAATGTATAACTTACAAATAATTTAAATATTCCATGTACTTTTTTTTAAGTTTTATTAAATTTTTGGATGGTTCTGTATAATTTTCATCGATGCATGATTTAATTCATCTAATGGGGAAAAAAAAATGAAAAGTAGAGGCCTCGAAAGATTTCTCTTCATCAGAATATCAATCGAGCATTCGTCTGTCATGGCCTTGTACTACGTAGTACGAGCGCAATATACTCGGGTGGCTGAATGACACTGGGCTGTCGGTGATATATGTGTCGCATGGCGTTCGTTGATCTGATTGTGAGTGATCCAATTAGTGATCCAGGCCGCGCTGTATCAATTTCTTCGGACGTTCCTTTGGTCGACTTCTATAACTTGTAACTAATCTTATGCTTCTTTATATCTGTTCGATTATTATTAGAAACGACACTTGAAGAAAGTAAAAGAATATTTAGAAATATTTTTTTACATTGAAAAATTGAAGTTTTTTATTTTTCCTCCACATTTTATCTTTTTTTCTTTCAGCATATATAACACGCAATCTTATAAGTATATATGTACATAATAAATATCATATATACATATATGTATATGCATATTAAATATTATATATATATATACATATGTCATATTTTTTATATTATTAATTTTAATAAATTTCACAATTATATTTTTAACGATTATTGTATATGATTGTATAACAGAAATAATATAGCATATTTAAATTAAGCAATATATCACAAATATAATTATGTAATGTAATAAAACATACAATTCATTTACATACATGTTTATATATTATTTATCAATAATACATTTTAATAATATCTTTTGGATGTATAAAATACAAAGCATCGCGAACGCTCCCCCTTAAATTGGATTAGAATTCAATCAATCAGATTGAAACAGAGTAAAATTAAATTTTTTCTATTAGTTAAATCGACTTCTAATTTCTAACTAATTTTCAATTCTCAATGCGTAGTTTGATACAGGCTTTAAATCTAACGCAAGAAATTACAAAGAAAATAACAGGTATTTTAATGCGTAGAAAGTATACCTATTTATCATCAAATTCTATGAGATTAGCTTTGCTCATCTAGCATGTAGAGCAAATATAAAGTGATTTTTTTCTTACGTAACAAGACCTCGAGATATTGATTGAGCCCACTAAGAATCTAATCAGTTGTCCAACCATTATTACAATACGATAAACGTTCTTCTCTGACTAGTTACGCGTATATGCACACATACACGGTTGATCTCCGCGCATACACTTAGCGCCAAGCAAACGGCCGTGTGTCTTGATTTAGTCTCAATAATTGCATTCATAATAACGCGGGAATGTGGTGGCCTTTTGCGATGATTTAATCATCGAGTTGGCCTCATCCACCTCGACGGGTGCAGGGAAACTCCGTTACGCTGATCGATAAAATAAAACTGCACTATCTTTTGCTTAAACGACTTGCGAGTGCGTATGATACTTGAGGTTAATATAAACTGCATATTTTGTACCGCCTGATATGGACTAAGGTCGACATGTAAAGTACTTTTAATCTCTCCGATGGATTTTCGCTCCCCCGGCCTCTCGTACACGACCCGTCGCGTCGTATGCACAACGTCGTGCAACATGTCGATGCAGCGGTACTAACTATTGCACCGTCTGGTACGGATGACACCGCTGAAAGAGCATCCGCCTCTCACGCGAGCGCCAAGGTGAACGCCGCACTGCATGCCGATGTCATAGGACGAGTGTACTTGATACATTACTTAACAATGTATTATATCATTATGTGCCTAAAACCTATTACACACCTGTAATTGTAGCAAGGCAGATTATGTGACTGATAATTTGAGTGACTGATAATAATAATCTAATGAATATGCACTCGTTTTTGGACGATCTTTTATATCGTTACATGGTAGTGTATTTATATTTGGCAGTTAATGCTATCAATTCATGATTGTCATGTGCATATATTATTGTACATATTATAAATTAAAATGATTATTTAATGGAATTAATAGTTATTAAATTAGCTTGTTAAATTATATTTATTTAAATAGTGTAATGAATTAAAATATAAATAGGATAAGACAGTCAAAGAATACGCATCTTTTCTTTCATACTGTAATTTAACAAGAACCCGAATTTAAGCAATAAAATGCTGCTTAAGTTATTCTTTATAGTTTGAATTAAAAGTTTATCAATTTGAAAAAAAAAATTCATTTTTTGTAGAAAATTTAAAAAATAAAAGAGAGTGCGTACTTTCGGTCTTCTCAAGAGTATGCATTATAAGAAAGTCACTTATTGTAAAAATAATGTTGATTGAGGTATAAGAAGCAATGATTTTTGATTAAATATGAATCTTTATAAATACTTGAAGTATTTTTTACATGCAGAGTTGACATACGTAAGTTTTCGATCGATAGTCGATCTTAACGTATATATGACGTATATATGAACATATATATATGAACTGTATAGTATGATATGGATTGGCAATTACCTGTAGTTTTTACAAAGAAATAATATTCGGAAGTGGTTGGAGAGAGAAATATTCTTTTCAGATATTCCTTTTTCTTAAAATATCTGGAAATGTACACTGTTAAAAATTTCATGAAATTTAATGTACACGTTTATTACATTTAAGTAACTAAGTACTGTAATTTAGTTTTCAGTTAAATCATTCATTCTTTTTTTCGTTTTTTTTTCGTTTATAATTTATAATTTACGACAAGCTTCATTTATTATATGTAAAGGAAGCATTTTTAACAGTGTACATTGTGCATATCAATTAAATATATACGTTGAAATTATATCAGAATTATAATTTTAAAAGAATAAAAAAAATATATTTTAGCGAAGCACGAAATAAGATTCTTTTTGAAAGTATAAAATGCGGGCAATTAAAAAATATCCAAATGAAACTTTGTATAAGAAGAAATAATCTCACGATGAAATATATGAAGCACTTCCGAACACTTTTATAAATTAAGAGAAGTGTATACACGATTTGCTTGTCAGTTTTTACTTATAAGGTTTATGGTTTGGGAGCACTATTTTTTTAAAAGATCAAAATGTTGCCAATACTTCGAAAGTATAACAAAATTTATCTATTTTAACTATTCAGCATATATACATATATTATAACTATGTAAGTTTTTAGTCATATTTCCAAGGAAATACTTGACTTAAAGATTTAAAAAATTTTAATAAACATGTTATCATTTTGTGCTTCAAGAGAAAACAAGTTTTCATGATTTAAGTGATAGACATATTATCATATTTATTACTACTTCTTTAAAGCATAGCTAAAATAATAATTAACAATAAAAATTAATAAATTAGATGCTTTTAATTTATATGATAGTAATTAAAAATATAATATGGATATTAATAAATAAAAAAATATAAATATATAAAAAAAAAATTTATGAAATATTTTATTTTGATATATATTTATATTGGTATGAAATAAATATCTTGAACTAAATATCTTGTAAATTATTAATTTTTTGATATCACTATCTTAATACTTTTATATGTAGAATAGAGGAATCATATTATGTAAGAAAAAGTCATATAATTTCATTTTAAAAGTGGAAATGATTTTTGGCGTTTTTATCTAGAAAAAACATAACGTGACCGAAATAAAATACATATTCCTTGCAACGTTCCATCTGACATATTTTTCCGTATCTTTTTCGAAATATTTGTCTATTTGGATAAATTAAAATGGGGCATCCTGTATAACGGTAATCATGTATGAATAAATCCATAATTAATTCGTCACCTATGCGCAAAAAATCAAGTTCTATAATTTTAAAATCGAAGTTAGAATATAAAAGAGATGTATTAATTGGTACGTCAATTGTTCAAAACATTTTTTATATCTTATAAGATAATTAAATTTTTAACGTTTTAGTAATAAATTTCTATATAATAAATTAATATAAATTTCAAGAGATTTTTTTTACATTTCTACGATAAACTTACTTAAGTTCCAATTAAAATCAAGAGATAATCTTAGTATCTATTTTAACATTTATATAGTGTTGGTATTTTACAATGAAATGCGAGTTCTAACGAGAATCAACAAACTGGTTTTTATGTTATTTTGAAAGTTACTGAAGATTAATATTTGTTTATTTTAATTGATATTAACAAATCTATCGAGAATAACAATTTTTAAACAATTAAAATAACAATTTTTCAATAATTCAATATTTGTATTTAAATTTAACTTTTTTGCTCCTTTGTTTATGTTAAGCCCATGTCACACTATGGAGACTGATTGTGAATTAAAGATTAAAATTTGATCAAATCAGATAATTTTAATTTAAATCCATTTCATTCTGATTAGCTGAAATCTGATCAATTTGCAATCATTTCCAATGCGTAGTACGGTACAAGTTTTACGGTTATAAGTTTTAATTATATTTAAAATTAATTAATTGCATTTTTTTAAATAAATATTGTTCTTAATAAATTTAGGTATTAAAACTTTTTTTACTCAATAAAAAGGATCAGGTAAAAATTCCCTCCAAACTGTAAAAAGTACGATATCTCTTCTGACATATGGATCTTCAATATATTAATAAATTTTTCACTTTTCGTTAATGTAATTAAATGATTTAGTATTAAACCTTTTTAATTCAATGGATATATAAGAATATTTTTACCTTTTAGTTGGCATAAATTTAAAATCATTTGTTTTTTCTATTAGTTATTTTTTAATACAATAACAAATTGGTTATTTTGTTGTTCTTTGTATTTAAAGTTTTTTCTATAAGAGTGTCAAATTTCTTTTTATGTATTAACATTTATCTGTTATAAAAATGATCAAAAAAAGTTGAGTGATGTTTAAAAATATATGTACAAGTAAAAAAGCAAGTATTGAAAATATTTGAATATTGTCTTTCCCAACAGATAAATAGATTTGGAAGTCACGCGAATATCTTTGTATCTAATATATATATATATATATATATATATATATATATA
>NW_012130317.1:0-6353 GCF_000143395.1 Atta cephalotes | reverse complement strand
GTGTGTGTGTGTGTGTGTGTGTGTGTGTGTGTGTGTGTGTGTGTGTGTGTGTGTGTGTGTGTGTGTGTGTGTGTGTGTGTGTGTGTGTGTGTGTATAATTTATGAAATTATTAAATCATATATCGATGTATATCGATTAAAAATATTTAATAAAAAAAAATTTGGAAAAATTTTCAGACAAAATGATGCTCGTGATTTTCATCTCTGCGAATATTTAAAGAAGTCAAGTCTCGATGAACAAGATGGATTTATTGACGAAGTTAGTATAAATCGTAAACGCGTTTACATGTACATTCTCAACTACATTGAAAAATATTTTTTTCTGATAAAGTAATCAATTACTGATAATGCTATAATTATTTTTTTTTAAATATGTAACTGGTCGCAATATTATTCCGTAGTAATCAATCGATATTCTTTACAGATGATTCCAGCAGTCGCCATACTAAGAATCTCTACGGACAACGAAAACCCTGAGAGTAATTTGGCCGATGTTTTGTATCGTCCCACAGACATTGAGGACAGGTAGGACTTACCTTGTTTAAAAAAAGGTCGATTAAAAATAATACAAGCACATTCTAGAATGTATATGTTGTTATAAGCTATTCCAGATTTATAAAAAAGTTTTTAGTAATTATTTTATTAATTTTATATTATATTTGAAAATACAACCGGAGATTTAAATAAAAAACTAAATAATATACATGAATTATTGCATTTATTGTTAAAAATTAGTTACATATATTCAAATATATATTCAAATACAATGAAAATAGAATAGAAAGAACATGCATAGATCAAATATATAATAAATATATTTATTAAATATATTTATTATATATTTATTATATATATCAAGTAAAAAATTTAATATATAATAAAATATATGACTTAATATTTCTTTAATTTTTAAATGAGATTTTCTATTATGAACGTTAATTATTGACATATACAATCAGAAATCTCATCAAATTTGTTTTTTTTACAGATCTGGATACATGAAATGGCGAGATGATAAGAGTAATCAGGCTTCAATCAACAATGAGAAATTTGACAATGAATACAGAAAAATGAATATGCGCGAACAATTTTATCCTTCTAGAACACGTCGATTCAGCTTCATCGATGATTATCAAAATGATGTTACCGAGTCACTTGAGGATACTTTGAGAGATGAAACATTGCCCGAGGATGATAATGAAAATATTTCTAACACGCAACTTTTGTCCGCGAATTTTGAATTTTTGCAGAACGAAAAATCGCCAGATTACACATTGAAGCCTTCCTCCGAGACAAATGAGAGGGCGTTCTCAAGAAAATATAAACATCGGAAGAAACCACTGCGTTTCGAATTTTCCGATACTGATGTAAAAAAGGGAATGATGGGAAGCGATGAGGATCTTGATTATGAGAATAGCGAAATTAATGAAGAGAATTCAGCAAATAGCGAGAGATCCGACGTGGATACTTCTTCGAAAATACGAGAAATGTATACTGAGGGAGGAGTTGTGCGACCTAGGAAATATAAAATTACATCCGATGCAAGTGGTAAGTTTATCACTTAATAAACAGGGCTGGCACGTATTTGAAATACTTTTATTTGAAAAACAGTACTTATAAGGTAATTGTATTTTGTATTTTGTATATTTCAGTGGAGCACATGAAAATATTTCATATTTTATATTTCATGTGAGCATATAAAAGTATTTTGTATTTCAGTTATTAATAATGAAAAATTAAAAGTATTTTGTATTTGTAATTTCATATATTAAGATTGACAATCAACCTTAACCTATTTAAAGTACAAAATACAAAAAACTTTCAATCTTTCGATTTTAAATATAAAATATATAATATTTTCATGTACTCCGCTGAAATATAAAATATAAAATACATTTGTTTTGCAAATACTTTTAAATAAAAATATTTCAAATATATGAAATATTTTTACCCACTTCTGTTATCTATATTGAGGATTATTTTAATATCTTTTTATTATATTGAAATGTATTTGACGCAGGAACTGTATATGACGAAATGTACGACGATGATTTAGATGCACTTTTATGGAGACGAGAATTGGCTGGCTTTAAACGCAGGGAACGTCTAGATGTTAAAAAACCTGGACCGCCGTTTTCGACGAATAATTACGCATTTAAAACCCAATCTCCGGCTAGTAAGTAAAGTGTACATTTCCAATTAAATCTGCATTTGATTTCAGTTTTACAATTAATTTTTCTTATTATTTTGAGATAGTCCTTATTAGTAAAGATATCCTAAAGATGTAATTTACAAGATTTTTATTTTGTTTCATTGATTTTTTGCAGCCCTTCTTGACAAAGATTATTCCGAGGTAAATAATCAGGATGTAAGTGTAATTAAGTTGATATTTTCTATCAGATTATAGTAAGTATTCCATCAATATCTTAGTAAAATAACAAAGTATATGCATATCCTTGTAGAATAATAACGAAATATACGCACCATTAACTAAGAAGGAATTAAACAGTAATATGTACAGAACAAGCGATGGCCAGCCAGAAACTTACAAGAATGTTGACTTAGATTATGTTTATATTGAATTTGAGCAAGAGTTTCATACATGGCTTGAAGGAGAACACGTGGTTAATAAGGTAGAATAAGAATAAAATAGAACATAATTCATAATATTTCAAGGAGATATTAACTATGAATAACTTTAAAATTAATGTAAAATTTTTGAATTTTTAGGTCGAAGAACTCCTGGGATTGCCTTCCGGAACGTTAAAAGACATACGAGTGGGCCGTGCGGAAGTAACATTTAAAGTGATTCAAAATGATAAAAATTACAACGCAACCGACGTTGTTAACAGCATCGGTACAATTTACATACTATACTTATTTTATATGAATACGAATTCTGATAAAAATATATAAATATTACATAAATTATAAGATAAAGTAAATTTGTCTCCGTAAAATGTATTTTAAAACTTGTACTAAAAAATGTACTTTGTTTTAGATAAAATACGTGGTAAATTACAAAATGCGCTAGGAATAGAAGTTATTCGAGCAGGTATAGGCGATAAGGTACTATAATAAATATATATCTTTTTTATCAAGACAAATTAAATAATTGCCAATTTGTTGCATATATTAAAATAAAATATTATTTTAATATATTAATAATATATTAAAATAAAATATTATTTTAATATTATCAATATTATCAAAAAACCACATTTTTTACAATAATGAAAAGCCAAAGATTAAATCGCAAAAGAAAATAATATTCAAGCCACATTTTTCTACAGACTAAATTACCAGCTACTCTGGAGGTAGCTAGAGAGAGCGATACGAGTTCCAGTTTTTTCGGTGCATTGGTAGCTGCTGGAGTTGCGGCTGCGATCGCAGCCGCAGTAGTCACGCTTATAATTGCGCGTCGTCACGCCAAATGTCGAGCTAAGCTTGCTGGACTGGCTACTCCGGATCCAGAAGCATCCAAGGACTACCAAGATCTATGTAGAGCGAGAATGCAAGCGAAACAACCGAGTGAAAAATTGGAATCGCCACGTATTACAAGCTTGACGCGCGAAAATGAATCCAATAATATGTCCTCCAATCGATCCAGCACATCCTCTTGGGGCGAGGAACCTGCTCTCACCAATATGGACATATCAACCGGTCATATGGTTCTTGTAAGCATAAATAATAAAATAAAGAAAAAAGAAATGTTTTGAATATTAGAAGAATTTTAAATATAATTTTTCGAAATTTTTGTCGCACTTGATTAATTTGAAATTAGTTATTTCGTGTTGATATTTCTCACTTTACATCAAATTTATATTTGCAGAGATATATGGAAGATCATTTGAAAAATAAAGATCGTCTGGATCAGGAATGGGCGGCATTGTGTGCTTATGAAGCTGAACCATCGTCCACGGAGATCGCGGAGAGCGAGGCGAATGTCAAGCAGAATCGTCCCAACGCGGCACTTCCCTATGATCATTCTCGAGTAGTCCTCAACGATCTAGCAAACGCTAATAATTCCGACTACATAAATGCTTCCACAATCGTAAGTATTTCTGTGATATTATTTTTTGCATTATTCCTTCAGTGAATCCTTCTGAAGCTTAATGTTTCTTTTTTAAAACTAAGTATGTTTTATATATATATCTAGTCATATTAAACAAAATTCGCACGGCGAATGATACAAACTGTCATTCTCTCTTTCATTGTAATCTTTTATAACAATATATATTTATTATATATGTTGGAATGTGTAATATTAAATAATATTTTGTTTATTATAAATATTTATTATAAATTATATCAAGTGCATAATGTTCATGTAAAATAGGATTCAGGAGGATTATATTTCAATACGCGAAAAATTCAATTCATGATATAAGAAATGAAAGATTATGCAAAGTTGCAAGGTAACTTGTGTAAAAATAAAATAAATATTTTCGTTTTCACGATAACGTTGCTGAAATACGTACGACATTCGGTTTTCCGGCTGTCATCACAATATATACATATAGAAGTCGGTAAGTTCAGTCGATGGGCATGTCAAATTGATCGTTTAAAAATCGCAAAATCGTTCTCGGCACAAATAAGGCTGGCGCTTGCGGTAGATATCTTTTTTTTAATTAATGCATCTCTTAACACAAGCGAACGAACTAGCATGTTTATCGAGAGAGCAAGCTTTGTATTTTTTAACTGCACAGTTGACAATGTATGGCCATATTATGTTTATTGATATATCCGTGTCATAAATGAAAAATCCAAAGAAAAAATAAAAATTAACAATAATAGAAATTGAATAGGACACTTATATGCTACAATTAAACATCCCTGAGTGAAAACAATAGAAACGACCCTGCTGTAAATCATCAATAGAATAAAAGAATGGAAATGATAGTTTCTTCACACATATTAAATTCGAACTGCGATTAAGTTTATTAAAATTACGCTTCTTTATTTTTGATAAGAATCAGGAAGGAAACAATAAACAATTTTGACAATAAACCTAATTTATCGTTTATAACGGACTGACTGAGCGAATTTTTTTGTGAAACCCACAATTTGTTCATTTGTTCGTTGCAGATGGATCACGATCCTCGGAATCCGGCTTATATAGCCACGCAAGGGCCATTACCGCAGACTACGGCTGATTTCTGGCAATTGGTTTGGGAACAAGGCAGCGTGGTAATTGTGATGCTAACACGACTTACCGAAGAAGGCCGTGCCATGTGCCATCGTTATTGGCCTGAGGAAGGCTCGGAGCTCTATCACATCTATGAGGTGCATCTGGTGTCGGAGCATTTTTGGTGCGATGATTATCTAGTGCGCTCCTTCTATCTGAAAAATCTGCGCACTTGTGAGACTCGTACTGTCACGCAATTCCACTTCCTCTCCTGGCCGGAGAACAGCGTCCCATATTCTACAAAGGCTCTGCTTGAGTTCCGTAGGTTTGTGTCGATTTAACTGATATTTTGTAGGGAGCTTCGCTTACGCGAAGTGCTCTTATTATTATATAATTCATATTCTCTCTCTCTCTCTCTCTCCCCCCCCCCCTTCTCTTCATATTATTATATAATAATTTATTATACTGTAATTGTTTAAAAGATTATTTAATTATATGTGATGATTATTTAATTATATGTGTATATCTATATAAAAATATCAAATTGAACGATTTAATTGAGAACACTATGTTTTGTACATAATTATTTATATATTATTAAGAATCAAAGAAAAGAATGATACTATAAATACAAAGAAAAGAATGATACTATAAATATTTTTTTGTCATGTCTAAAAATAACTTTTAAAGTTATTTCGATTTTTCTCTTTCTAGAAAAGTTAATAAATCATATCGTGGGAGATCTTGCCCGATAGTCGTGCATTGCAGGTATCTATATTTTTATATTGAATATTTGAAATATCAGTATGATGTTCAGTGTATTTTCATACTTAATCTTTTTACAGTGATGGAGCTGGACGAACTGGTACTTACTGCTTGATTGACATGGTCCTAAACCGTATGACGAAGGGAGCGAAGGAAATTGATATCGCAGCTACTCTCGAGCATATTAGAGATCAAAGACCCGATATGGTTGCTACGAAACAACAGTTCGAGTTCGTCCTGATGGCAGTGGCGGAAGAGGTACATGCGATTCTCAAGGCTTTACCCGTATCGTCAAATGAGAAATCCGTTACGGCTACCGGTTCTTCGCCACCTACGAAATCGGAGCAGTGAAGTTAAAGTTACGACGCAAATTTAATCCTAAATGGTATAAAATTCAGGCTTGACAACATCTTCCCCGAGGAAGAAACGTTTCATATATAATTCATATATAATTCATATA
>NW_012130316.1:0-6386 GCF_000143395.1 Atta cephalotes | reverse complement strand
TATATATATATATATATATATATATATATATATATATATATTGCATGAACCACTTGCATTTTTTATGTTTTTTCACGATTAGTTTTTGCGATAAATTTATTAAATTTTTTAATTTTAGGTAATTTATTAATTTTTTTAATTCTAAAAAGATAGACAAATTACGAACCAAATGGAAAGCACCTATATATAGGCCGCTCTGAGCACTTGCCTCTTCATTGCATGCATATTCCTTTCACCTTTGATCAGTTTAGAGCTGTTGCGTCTTTTACCTGACATCTCTGTAACAGTTCGCTGCCAATTTATCGCATTGTTATGCATAGAAACAAACTATAGATGATATATATCCAATTACTCAGATGCCGAAAAAAAATTAATAATATCAGAAATATGGAATTTCTTCTTTAAAAAATTACTATTTTAAACATATAATAAAAATAAGATTTTAATCGTAGACTTTTTTTATCGGGCTTTTTTGTAATCCTTTATGCAATAATAATTTCTTGAACCAGAAATAATTTTGCCTAAATATCAACGCTTACTTTGATTCAGGATATTCAAATTGATTATTTTTGTATAAATTATACTATGAAATAAAAATAAATATTATGTATCATTTTATATCTTAAAAATATATTCCAGAGATATATTCTAAAATTATGCTTGAAAAGTTTAGAAAATTCGGAAGAGAATTTTTTATATATATATAATAATATAATTATACGTATAGATAAACGTTAGGGTATATAGGGGAGAGTTGTCCGCAAATGCATATTGTAGCTCTTAAAAGGAAAGCAAGTTCGACGAACTTTGGCTGCTTTTTAACAAGACATAATGTAACATAGTAAATCATTATATTCTTATTTGCCAATGTTATACAAAGTATCATATAAGTTATTTAATCTAATCACACAAAAGGTAATAAATTGATATTATAAGTTTTAATATTTTGGAAATTAATGATGCAAGTTTTACATCTGAACATATTGACACATTATAATTCACAGTATATACAATTATATTTACAAATTACACATCTATACATTGACGAGAAAATTAAAAGCTATAAAATTGATTAATCCAATTTTATTCTAAAATCATTATTAATTAGCACTATATTTAAAAATACAAAATACGACAAAATTAAGATTTAAAAAAATGTTTTCCTTTGAATTCAGGAATTAATTTCGTGATGATTTCACAAATGATCATCCTCTATCCCATTTAGCATTGCTTGACCTCTGCAAACATACGGAAAACTGTTACTTCGATTCATGAACTACACATGAATTTTAATGGATGTGACATATCTAGTCAAGTTATCATTCCAATAATATTAAAACAACATTGTAATGTTCCAACAGTATCATATTTATATTGTACAAATATATATAAAATAGCCTTACTTTTTATGTATACAATTGTACATATATAACAGGTATATGAAAAATGTGAAAAAAAGGCTACATATAAAATTATTATACAAACAACAAATTGAATGATTGATTATATGTATGTATATTTCTTATGACTCAGTGAAAAATTTTTCATACATAAATATATGTACATATGTATATGTATATAATTATATGTATATAAACTAATATTTTACCTGAATTATGTAATAATTCATATTAAACAATGGAATATTTGAACTATCCGTCATATTGAACTATCCGTCTCCTTATTGTGTATTATTGTGTATTAATTATTTGAACAAATCTAATAATTAAAAACTATGTTAATAATTAAATAATTAGATATTTTTTACTTACTAATGAATAATTAAACAAAAGCAAGAATTTGACGCATGTAAAGTTAAAAAAATGATAAAAGTATTGTAAGTCGATAAAATTGATAAATTTGGATGTAAGATAGACAAGAATTATTACGCTTCTCGGCGTCGAAAATCTCAGAAAAATCCCCTGAAGTATTAGCAAAGCAGGATAAGTGAGGAGGTAGTTGGATGTCCCCTTACCTCCTCGCTATCGTGCGCTCCTGTTACTCCGAATTTATTTCACGAGATTTTCGGAGCGCCGACAAATCCGATTCTTCGCCTTACCTCCTCGCTCTCTTGCGCTCCTGTTACTCCGGATATATTTTCTGAGATTTTCAACTCCGAGAAACGCGACTCTTGTCTACCTCATCATCCGAATTTGCTATTATACTTTTTTTATTTTTATCATTTTTCAATCATTTATACAGATATCAAGTTTCCACTTTTGTTTAATTATTATTTAAAAAATGAAAGTATTCAATATATTTAATTATTTAAATAATTATTGATTACAGTTGTATTCAAATAACTTATACGAGACACGTATCATATTATGCGCACTGAAATATAGAATATGACAACGATTTCATCAGTAATATTCTTTTCTTTATAAATAAACTCACTCTCACAAAAAAATGGACTATTACAAATTGTGACCCCTTTTTAGCTATTTAGCTATTTACATATTTATTTTTTGTTTCTAATTATTTTATTTTATTTCACATTGAATTACAAATTTTGATACATCAAATCAAAATGTAAAGTCTTCTTTTTTAAGTTTTAACAAATTTTAATACTATTAATAATATTAAAAAGGTTGCTCTATTTTTATCAAATATATTTGCAATTTGCAAGCTGTTGGAATGAAGTTGGAATTCTTCCAATTGTAAACTGTATTTAATTTAAAGTTGTAATTAAAATTTAAATGAATAAAAACAAATCAACCTATAGAGGCCCTCCACCACCCCCGCTAACGGCGGTCCTCTTATTCTTAGCAAACACCAAATTACATGTAACAAATAATATAATTGTGATAGAACACGTATTATTAGGTGTAGTAAAAAAAAAATCCATTATTTTTGCATGAAATTGAATGGAAAAATAATGGATTTCTTTTTACTACATCTAATTTATTACATTACAATTATAATCTTGTATAGCAAATTATAACAAAGAGGTATGTTACGTGTAGCTTGAAGTTTACTGGATTTAGTTTATTTCTTTTTTTTATGTATTAACATACGAATTTAATATTTTTATACAATATATTTATTTGATATTATAATATAGAACATAAGGAAAAAATTATAATATACAAAAAAATTAGACATAATATAATATAATAAAATATAACATAACACAAAGAATAGAATTAAAATATAAAATACATAAATTGCTTATACATTTTTAATATAAAATATAAAATACATAAATTGCTTATACATTTTTATAATACTTTTGCTTACGCATTTTCTTTATATATTTATAGTATAAAATATTTCGTAATAAAATATCGTAATAAAATACGTGCATATCATAACACAAAAGTCGCGTAAAATTCAAGAAAAAATCTGACTCCTGATTTTGCAATAAAAATCTTTACATTTTTATTTAATAAATCTTTTAATTACATGTGTTTATTAATGGATCCTTGAACAAAAATTTTAATTTCGCATCTCCTACTACAATATGTAAATAAAAGTTGAATTTTAATAAACGAAATTGAATATTCAAATAAGTTAATTTAGCGAATTTTGTCTTATAATATGCGTCTGCATAAATAAAAATGAAATATTATGAAGTTTTTTATGAAAATTTTTAGCCTGTTTTTACTGTGTAACCAAACACAATTACTAGTATGTATGTTCCAAAGCATCTATAATCACTAGCAATTGTAGAGTCTTTAAATATATTTCAAACTTTTCGAACATATATCGTTAAAGGTTTAATTTAGCAGAAACGAGCTAGAGGCCCTCCACCACCCCCGCCTATTTTATCGGCGGTCCTCTTTTCTTTGTAAGTATACTCACTTGTAAAAAAAATGAGCTAATAAATTTAATTTAGCCCGTTTTTGCAGGTATATTTTGCAAGTATATTTTTAACTTATTTTTATTTCTAGCTGAGAAAAAATATTTTATACATAATTATATAAAATTATATAAAATTATATATATAAATTTATATAATTGTATATAAACGGACATATTTCATATTTAATTATATGTATGTAATTTTATATGTAAGTTTATATGTAATTATATATATATATATATATATATAATATAATATATATATATATATATATATATATATATATATATATGTATATATTTATTTATATACATATAATTTATTTTTAACAAGGTATTGTTACAAAAATAAGATATATATTTGTATTTTATAGCAGCGCAAGGCAGCTTTGTAATCACTATTTTGTTGATTCATCTTGATGTGATTATTGTTGTAAAATGTAATCATATACAAAATATTCTAAGCTTATACAAATCAATCATTATTAAATGTCTCCAACTCGTCAAAAATCAATCATTCTCGGAACTGCAATTTACTTTCAATGTGAAACAACAGTAGAAAATAATTATACCTTGAATTATACCTTTCCTGAAATTAAAATTAATTGTTTCGTTATCAACATGTTCAAAATCATTAACAGAAGAATAATTTCTACATGAAATAAATTATGTTCTAAATCTGTTTGTTCAATGAATTTTCCGTATACATTTGCATTTTCTTTCCTTCGAGCCTGCGCATCTGTTCTATTTCAAAAAATACAAAGAATATAATTAAAATTATCGATATATTATCACTGTACTTTTTCTTTTCTCTTATGTCCATTTCTACTAACGTAAATTAATTTTAATCTCAATTTAACTTACATTTTGTCTTCGTTTTAACAATAGAACCGTCGAAACTGACTCTCCGATTTTAATGCTTTGGATATGTTCCCAATCAGCAAAGAAATATTTCTAAAATGTTTTTAAAATGTTTTTTCATTGCAAAAAAACATTTAAAAACATTTAAAAACATTTAAAAACATTTAAAAAATATTTAATTAATGGGATTGATCCTTTTCATTAATTAAAAAAACGTTTTTTTATATTTAAAACCCAGCCGGTAAGTGAAAAAGATTAAAATATAATTAATTAATAAAATTAATTAATAAAATTAGTTGTCTAAGGCACTGTTGCAAAAAAAATGTAAAAAACATTCTACATTGTTATTTTTTCTTGTTCAAACAATTTTTTTTAATATTAGAAAATGTTTTTCAACGTTGAAGAAATGTTTCTTCAAATGTTAAATAATAAAAAATAAATTCAAAATAAACATTAAATAAACGTTAGATAATGTTTTTTCAATAATTTATTTCAAATGAAAAATTATAATGTAAAATAAACATTCAATAAATGTTAAATTAATGAATTTTGAAAACAAATCGCGAAAAATGTAAAATTAATAAGAAATAAACATTTAAAAAACAAACAAATATAGAAAAGGCTTAAACGTTCTGGCTGAATCTGCTTGATTCTTGTGTGAATTTATATATTACGTAATCTTCAGAAGTGCGCTGATTTTTCTATTTTGAAAACGCTAATTCTACTAAACTATTGCAGTAATCACGAGTTAATATATTATTTATTTACGTTTATTATGTCTAAAAAGATGTTCTTTATATGCCAATTATTGCGAAGAATATTATTAAGGCCTCAATAGTCTAAAGGCTTAGGATGCTCGCACGGAATGCAAGAGATCCGGGTTCGACTCCCGGCCGAGGTAATATTTTTCGCAATAAGAATTAATTATTTACAGATTTTAATATGTTATTCAATATTATTAAGATCGTTTACAAAGATTAAGATCGTTTTTCGAATAAGCATCAAAAATTTGTTAAATTGCTAGTCAATTTAACTCGTGATATTACTGCGATAGGTTTAGTAGAGTTAGCGTTTTAAGATCGAAAAATCATTTCGGCACGCGTTTCTAGGGACATCTACATACGTAATATATAAATTCACATAAGAATTACTTCACATATTAGGTTCACAACTTCGCTTCCGCTGTTTTTTTTCCGAAATTCGAGGTAAATTTATTGTAAAAAACTGGTTATACATTTATGATTCAAAGTATTGTCCATCGCTGGCCACTACTTTCTCCCATCTTTCGGGTAGCGTACGAATCCCGCGTCGAAAAAACTGGTCATCTTTTGAGGCTATCCACGAATCGATCCAATTTTTTACTTCTTCATAAGACCGGAAGTGCTGATCAGCCAGGCCATGTGCCATTGATCGAAACAAGTGATAGTCAGAGGGAGCAACGTCTGGAGAATACGGCGAGTGGGGTAGGACTTCCCATTTCAACGCTTCCAAGTATGTCTTGAGCACTTTCGCAACATGGGGTCGAGCATTGTCATGCTGCAAAATCACTTTATCGTGTCTCTCGTTGTATTGCGGCCGTTTGTCTTTCAATGCTCGGCTCAAACGCATCAATTGCGTTCGATACTGATGTGATTGTTTCAGTCGGTTTTAACAGTTCATAATACACCTGTGATTGTTTCAGTCGGTTTTAACATAATATACTACGCCGAGCTGGTCCCACC
>NW_012130315.1:0-6386 GCF_000143395.1 Atta cephalotes | reverse complement strand
CTCTCTCTCTCTCTCTCTCTGTCTCTCTCTCTCTCTCTCTCTCTCTCTCTCTCTCTCTCTCTCTCTCTCTCGCTCGCTCTAATTCTCTCTTTTAGAATTTCGTGCGTAGAATGTCATGCGTTCAACATTATTATTTGCGGATGTCAAATACGCGCAGACGAAGCGCCAGGCACTTGTATGTAGACACAGAAAATCTAAGTATATGTATGAATTTTCTTTTTATAACGGTGGGATTTCATAATCGATTTATAATTGTGATTGATATTGCGTGTTCTCTGAATAAACAAATCGTAGCCATAAACATTAGCGAAATTCAACTGGAGATAATCGGTATAGTGTTCAGTTTTCAAAGGGCTCGAGAGCTGCGTGTAGAAATTAATCTAAATTCTCTTTAAAAAATTCTCTTAACATAAAAGATCTTCACGTTAAAAGAATCGTGTTTGAAATAATTTTCCAAGAATTCTGATTTACAAAGATAAGTTATATTAGTTATTATTTTTTTAGTCTTAGAATTATACGTACAATTATATTTGATTTTTAAATTTTTAAAAGAGCTAGGTCTAATTTTCTGTCTCTTTTGCCTTATGAAAATTTCAATTAGTTCTCGCTAAGTTTATAGAAACGATTCCACGATTTCATTTTCTTCACTCTTATCGCAAGTAAATATAATGGGGTCACATTTCTTGCTTTTTTTCGCTCTCCCATCTACTTTTAGTTCGAAGAAGAGCAACGAAATATCAATAATTTAACTTGGATATCAAATGTCAAAATACAATGTTAATCCACGATATTATATATCTCGCAAAAGAGAAATGTTTATTATTGATATTTATTTTACGTTATCAGAAAATACTTTTATTCAAAAACTTTCAATAACTTTCGCAGAACAACTTTAAGCGTAGTAAAGCTGTTTTCATATCGTCTGTTTTCATATAAAAAAAGATACAAATATTTTATCTTGATACCGGCAATTTCTGTGAAATAAATATCTTAAAAATTGATAAGTAAGAACACTAACAATAAAATTTCTAAACCCTAATAACAAAATTTCACGCTGCGTGTCAACGTGAAAAAAAATAGCCAAGTCATTTTGTTAAAGAATGATAATTCCAACATAACTTTTTTATGTACATTCGATAATAAAAATAAATCATATTTCTCAATGGAGATCCAATTTTCTCTGCTATTATCATTTGAATTGGAATTTCGAATTGTAGATCGCAATCGTGGATTAAGTTAATATGATCGCAATGGAAATTCAAACAATCGTCGAATTAGATTTACAAAAAGAAATCTCATTAAAGTGCCCCCATTATATTTCCAACAAAGCGATAAGCGTTAATCCCTATGTTGTTCGTTTAGAAAAAAAAATACTACCTATTTGCGAAAAATCTCTTTTTCTCGATAAATGAAATTAAATAAAACGTGGAATATGAATCGTCCCTCTTTTATTTTCTTAATTAAACATTAATTAAATGTTAAACAGAAGTAAAGCGCGCGACCCCTGAATTGAGAGAATAAGACGCTCGAAATTCGATCAAAATCGTTTCTTATCGATTGTGATCTATAAAAGTGTTATTTTTACAATGCTAAACTATTAAGTCATCTGTTATGTTCGTCATTGTTATTTTGCTATGCCGCTATGCCTTTTCTCGTAAGACTCATGAAGTCTTCCTCCTCAGAGTGACATTAGTTGTATAGTGTACCCGTGCAGTATGCGTACTTATGGTTTGGGCATATATTCACACTTACAAATTAGAAGACAAAACTAGAGCTCCTATAAGGACTTATATATCTAAAAGATTTTATCTAGTATCGCTCCCTGTCGTCTAGTTCGCTAGAACTGTGAAACACCACTATTGATCCGCTCTTAAAGCACTCTTAAAGCTGACATTTTGAAACCTGCACTTTCGCACATGCCTTAAGTAATAACGATCTTAAAATATAACGATGCATATCCTTAAGAAGCTAAAAATTCCTTCTTTAGTCGCGCTTTAATGAGCTAAAATTTAGCAGAAAAGCTTGAAAAGTTTGGGTATTTTCCATTCTCAATGCGCATGTCTCCCAAACTAAACTCTATAAAAAAAGAGGACACTTTCCATGTATTTAGTTTATCCATCTCGTTTTAATTTCTTATAAATAAACAAAATTCGTTATATATGAGGTGGGATTGAAATAAATTTGCAGATTTATATTCTGCGGTACAAAATTTTGAAAGCTTTTACGTATTATTATCATGTAATCATAATTCGTTTAATTGTTGCTTTATGCGCGTTTCTTCTTACATTTTGTATCTGCGAATTTGGGAGACTGAGAGCTCGAAAGTAGACGCACTCAACTTTTCAAGACAAGGTGGCTTACTATTTTAATGTTATTCAGTGAGACATATAGATTTTTACAAAGTATTATAATTATACTATAATTTGAGTGTCTGTGTGTGTGTGTATTTGTTTTATGTATAAATATAAATTATCGCAAGACACAATCATTGAATCATATTTCGATGAAGATGGAACTAAATCCTCCAACAGCAAGGCAGACCATGCATCTACAGGAGGTCCATTCAATATCTTCATCGAGTATCTCATTTATCTTACATTAAACTTTGCATCTTGTATTGCGCGCTATGATTCTCTTCTAGAAGTTAACGATCTTCATTAATTGTTAAGCCCCACTGTTACGCTCAAGTTTTTTATACACTTCAGTTTTACATGCACGAAGAATTTAAATATTATAATCGTTACAAATAGCGAATTCTCTAGCAAATCTGAAGTTGATTTTTCTTTGACCAAAGACTTTCGCTAAGGCTTATGGAGTTTTATGACCCTTGAAAGCTATAAACTTGCAGGAAATCAAGCTACAAAAGCGTAAATGAATAATAAAAAAATCTTTCTTATGTTTGGCAATTGAAAACATTGAGCTATAAAATATTGGCCTCCTAATACAATATCTGTAAAAAAAAATCACTCTTATATTCATTGATTTATTTTTAAGAGAAAAAATTATGAAACACCTTGCGCAATATGTCCTTATTTCATTAATCTCGCATCTTACTATAAAATGTTATGTCATTTACATTGCCGAGAAAAGGAGATCATCTACAGAATAAATTACCGTAATATATTTACAAATGAAAAGGACTAGTCTTCTAGTCCTGTTTTTTGTTCAGGTGCAAGAAAATATCGAGCGGACGTTCTCGCTCGCGCAAAAACGCGAAGAGACAAAAAACACAGAGATACATACATACATGAAGAATGTTATAGAAAAAAAGAGTGCGTTAATAACGTCTAATATACCCGCGCTTTTGTTGCGACACATTTCCTTTTCGTTTTTCGCAGATGAAGCAATACATCAATTAATGATCAATTAAATGGATATAAATACTTGCTAAGAGTTAAATGGAACGCCGAATACAAACTGATGGACGTGTTACTTTGAACGCTGAAATGCAGATTAATCCTAGTTATTAACGCACTCGACTGAAACTTCGAGACAATTAAATCTTGCAACAGATCCAGTCTAGTTTTGGTACTCACTGGAATAATATTATCGATAATATTACTGCAATTAACTTGCATTCATGATTTGTCTTCTAAAATCTAATTTCTCCATAAATTGCCTTATAATCTGTCTATTCTTGTCTATTCTTGCATATCTGTCTATTCCTGTCATATCACTTAATTACAGTTACATAAGATGACAAATCATAAATATATTACGTTTCATATTGGCGTTTTATTCGCGTAAGATACATTTTCAACAACGCGATTGATTTTTTTTTTATGTTTCACTTTTTTTTATGTTTCACTTTTCTTCTTATTTCTATATGAGATGTATGTATGTTGCTTTACCCGGCTAATCAGTTCTCCTGACTACGTTCTTCCAACTATGCCTACGACCTCCAAACAGATTTTTTTAGACAATAAAAACCCATTACTATAGATCTCCTATACGACGCTGATGCTCGCATTTGCGCCGAAAAGAAAATCTTTAATTGTCCGTTTTTGACTTTAACAACTAGAATAAATATTACTAATTAGATTAAAGGGTCCTTTCTTTCCATACTTTCCGATATAATGTTAACATTGTGTTTTTTGTAAACCTAACATTAGAATCATTAATAGTCAAAAATAGCACTTCCACTTTTTTGCCCCCATCAATGGTTCGGAAAAAAAAAAAAACAATTTTCCAAGTATATTCTCTCTCCAAGTATTGTTGTATTATTAATACTGATTTACAAATGTGGATCATGACTGATTGTAACGTAGGAATTCAATTCTTACACGAACTTAAGTGAGAATTCAATTCTCACATAATTATAGGAAAGAGATCTTGATATATTAATGATTCTAATAATATACAATAATTGAACGCGACAATTGATACATAATTATATGTCTATATTAATATATACGATTTCTATTCATATATTAATAGAATAAGTATTCTATTAATATACGATCCTATTCACATATAGGCTGGATTATAGATTAAATGTGGCTTTTTAGGGCTTTATCGATAAGGCTATTATCGATTATATGTCCATTACGCATCCAAAGGCTGAAGTAGGACATTATGTTGCTTTCGCCACAAGGCTTGGAGTATGGAATTTATCTTGCTTTCAAGGCTTGCTTAATACTACTAGAATTATTGTGCCAACAAACGACGATAGATTTGCACAAGAGTCGCAATTATTACAGTAAAAATACAAAACTTCTAAAGTTTGGCATTATCAAGCAAAAACAATTACTTCTTTAAAATTAATAAAAAAATCTTACTCTTATAATACTCCTACAACTAATTTTACACGTTACTTCACTGTTAAAGCATAATTAATGCTATAATCGAATAAGCTTTGACATTTGTATAATTTCGTTTGTATGATATCGACGTTCGAATAATTTCGTATTATATAGACATGTTCGATTTATCTCGTAAATATTTGCATGCTCTAATGAGACATTGTCCTGTATCTAACGCCACATGAATTCGACTTGTTCATAGCCTTTTATTTAATTGTGAGTAGATAACATCCCGGCTTATCTCGGACACCAGACACGGGCATCCATTACTTTCATCCCCGGCATTTTCGTGTGACGTATTTAACACAGATCTTTTTTTTTCTTATAGACTTCCGACCACCAGGGTCACCACGGTTTAAAGGGAGAGCATTTAACACAGATAAAGTTGCTTTATGGGTCAATGTTGTATCCTAGTTTATGAATTCATTAATTAGTAGTAAGCATAATTATAGTTATCATAAATTATGAGCTGTGCAACGTGCAGACGATAACGGTCTAATGCGAAATTAAAGTGAGACGAATAAAATGTACATCCTAACGATTAGCAACAGTAAAATAACGATAATTAATTTAATTACGCTAAATTTAGATCCTAAAGCTTAGTGTCTATCTGACAGTAACTCTCAGAATTGAAGAGTAATAATATAAGAATAAGTCTTTTCTATGATACGTCATATTGATTAGTCAAAACGTACGATTTAGACATTTCTCTCAAATGGACACTAGCCATTATTAAATCATGTATGGAAGTCATATAAACAACGCATGTGCTCTACATAACACTCCTCGACTACCTCTACTACATACAGCTGTCTTTATGTACTGAAAGTTAGTTTATGTATTGAAGTTCGTCCTTATCTACTATGCTGCTCAGCCAAAGTGTACACACGAGTTGTTATTCTATTATCAGTTTTCAAGAATACTTTAAGATTATTTTAAATGATCTCATGAAATTTTCAAGATTAAAAGTATGTTATATGAAAGATAGTATTATTTATGGTGGACATTATCTTTTGGTGTTGTAAATTCAACAGATATGACACGACATGATTCGCGACCAATTTCTAAAGATATTATAATCAATATTAATCGATTCATTTTTTATGCCAATCACTTCAGCATGATTATTCAGCACAATTAGATGTCTAAAATTTACAGAATTTACAGAATGGAGTTTCACTCCTCGCAAAATGAAAGCTATACATACATGCAACAAGATAACAGTCTCGTAAATAGCGATTTATATGATAATGTTTTTTCCAGGCAATTCGTTTTTTCCCATTTTTTCTTTTTTACACAAATGCTAGGGAAAATTCATTCCCTAAAAAATAAGCGTAATATGCTACACAAATTTCATTGAGTCGAAAAGTGCTATTGTATCTCAGTAATACAACAAAAACTCATATCTAGTTTGTTAGTTAATTTGAGGATTCGAAATTCCCCACATTAATCTTATTAAGCATAATTTTTACGAAGTAAGAATTCGTTTAACTTACTTTTCAACTAGGGATGCACCGGATATCCGGAAAATATCCGGTTTTATGTATGTGTGTATATATATATATATATATATATATATATAAT
>NW_012130314.1:8384-11622 GCF_000143395.1 Atta cephalotes | reverse complement strand
AGATTCTCTCTCTCTCTCTCTCTCTCTCTCTCTCTCTCCCTCGTTCTCTTTCTCCCTTCCTGCTTCTCTATCTCTCTTTCTCTTTCCCTATCTCCTTCCTTCTTCTATTCCTCCCCTTCCCTCTTTCTCTCTTCTTTGCCCCATGTTTCTCGTCGTTCTGAAGAGACGAAGCTTCTGTGTGCTTCCGTCAGTGTATGCACACGTGCGTGTCGACAGACACGCGCCGCGAGAGAGAATCATGGATATACATGCACGATTCGCTGCACTTTAACTCTCTTTCTCTCTCTTTTCCTCTTTCTCTTTATCTTTCCATGCAGTTTTCTCCCCTCCTTTGACTTGCACACTTGTTCTTGCCGCTTCACTACGATTTTCTATTCGCTTCTGTTTTCTGAAGAAGAGAAAAGCAGAAATACAAGTAGAGATAGAGATAAAGAAAAAGTGAGAAAGAGAGAGAAATGAAGAAAAGGAGTAATGTAAAGAAGAGGGTGAGTTTACCTAACGGAGGGTACTACTTGCTCGCACTACCCTTCGAGAAAGACGAAGGGAAGAATAAGAAAGAGTCGACAGAGTAGAAAGCGCTATTAGCGAGGACTCCGATCTGCCTGTACTCGGCAGATTTCTCGAAAACAATTTATTCCTTTGTCGTTTGTAATCCGGGATAAAGGATCTTGAGATAACGAGGCTTCCTGCGCACGCGTCGCTTATACACGCGCCATACAAAACATGAAATATGCGAGAATCATTAAGAATCGGTGCGGCTTTTAAAATCGTTAGATTGCGTCAATGAACGCAATAGACGGAAGATTCAGTCGAGATCCTTCTCATCTAAATATTTCGAAAGATTTTATTGTTAAGAAAATTAACTCGGAGAATATTAATAAAGGATTGTATTAAGATAACGAGAACAGTTTTGCGGGTTAAAATGAGTGTGACAAAATATTGTATTTATTTAAGGAATGAAAAATGTTTACATAATGTAGCTCTTTGTGGTAACAAAAAATCTGAGAATACGTAAAATATTTATATAGCAAAATATAAAAATTGAAGAAATAATAAGATGTATTATCTAAATGAATTTAATTATTATACTTGTGTTTTGAAAAAAAATTTGATTGAGTATCGATTAAATTAGTTTTCAATATTGTGTATTATAATTTATTATACCATATATAAATTATATTAATTAAATTATGCAATCGTAGGTTGTTTAAAACCTTTGTTGATTTTACTTTAAAGATAAAATAATTTTTTTAATTTAATGAATTTTTTGAGTAGTCAAATTATTTGAGTGCACGAGGAAAAAAATGAAATGATTTTTTTCTTCTATTTTAAATAGCATAACTAATTGGCATTCATGATCTGTGCAGTTACCGTACTATTTTCTAAGAATTGATATGTATTTTTAAAATGTAATTTGTGGTATCTTAGTCAAAGCCAAAAATTCAGAAACAAATCGCAAACGGGTTAAAAGTCACTGATTGATAGTTGGGAGATTGAGATTTGAATATGTACTCGTATTCGAAGTTGTTGCATTTAGAGAGATTTTTACACAGTAATATTCAACGCGGAGTTTCCGCGCAAGTCGCGTCGCACAACTCTCTTAATTTGCTCCCGCGGGAAAAGTCCCGCGCGAATTCATTTCGCCGACTTATTTTCCCGCGGGAGTCGCTACGGGAAGTAGTCGCTGGCCTATGACCTCGATGGAAAATCTGGGCGAGCAAAAAGTCTCGTGGGATAGATATAGATACACGGATCCTGCAGCATATATGCACGCGGCGAAAAGGGGACGGCGTAAATCCGGCAACCAAGCCGTCATGTAATATCGCTTCTAATTCCTTTAATTAAATATACGCGCTAGAAAGAGATAGAAAATCTAGGTCCAATCCGATAGAGCTATACGCTTCGCGAGTTGTAAAATCATAATGTGGAAACGTTGAGCTGCGCGTGTCCGGGAAAGGAAATAATTCAGGCACATTCGATCGTTCGGAAAGGTCGTAAAAATACGACGCTCTTGTATTTGTCAATGTTCTATCTCTAAAAGAATCTTAAGTTTTTAAGCAAATCGCAATTGCAACATTTTCCCTATTAAAATGTATCATATAACAAGATTTAATAATACAAATTAAAAATAAATGTTTAGAAAGGCTATAAACCAAATAACAACAAAGTAAATTAAGAAATAAATATAATTATCATGATCTAAAACAAACAAATAACAAACGTTTTGAACCCGATCGGGTCATCTATATATTAATATCTATATATTAATTATATCTATCTATATATTAATTATATATAAACATAATTAAATAGAACAGATAAACTAAATTAATATACTTAAATTAAATGGATCAATTAATAAAATAATACAAAAAAAAATGGTTATCTGTAAAATCGTATCCTGTCATCGTGAATATTACGTCCGCAACAATATAGCGTAAATGTTAGATGTCAAAATAATAAAAATCCATATTGGTGTCAAAATGCGCAAAATATTCACAAGCATCGTAAAAAATTCTCGTTAAAATCTATAAAAATAGTGAAAACAAATATTACACCAATTCAATATTTAAAGCAAAGAAAACTCCAGAGCATTAAGTACAAAGATACTGAATATAAAGCAATGAAAGTCTTTCTAAACATTTATTTTTAATTTTCCCTATTATTTGAGAAATTAAAATTTAGTAAAATTGGGGTTAATCTCTTTCTCTCTCTTTCTCTCTCGAATTTATGAGAAAAAATAAGGGCTATTATTAAAATTCTACTAAATTATTAAAAACTTTAATAAATGCAATTTCATTATTGTAGCTTGAAATAGAAATTTACATGAACGTCTACGAAGCGGATATAGGAATATACATACTTTTCGTTTTATTAATGAAAAACTGTCGCAATCTCTAGAACGTCCAAAAAGCATGCATTGAACATAGTTTGAAATTGATTTGTTTGATCTCTAAAAAATTTCAATTTTAAATTTAAACAAGTAGCTATGACAATGTTTTTCCTTATTATTTTTAGGAATTAAAATTTGAAAGCATTATTAATTTGGAGTTTGTGAGAGAGTAAAGAATACATTACTTTTTGGAAATTTCACCATGATTAAAAACTTTAACAAAAATAATTTAATTATTATAGTTTAAAATAACAATTTAGATCTTTTTTATGAATGTTTATAAAACGGATATGGAGGGATATTCTATATATATATATATATATATATATATATATTCTTCTATTC
>NW_012130314.1:0-3158 GCF_000143395.1 Atta cephalotes | reverse complement strand
TAATAATGTTATTATTATTATTACGTTATTATTTATTATATATATATATATATATATATATATATATATATAATATTAGTAGTATTATTCGTAAATAAATAAGAATGCACTAAGCAAACATTTTCGACTCAATTATTATTATTTCTTTATTTGCTCGTTTTAAAGAATAATGTAATACAGTATTGATATTATATTCACAGTGTTTTCGAAAGAATTGCGGTCAGTTTAGACTGATCCCTTTTTAAAGATCTATTTTTCATATATTTTTTATGAGTTTTATTGCCGCTATAGGAGTGCAGGGGCGAAATGTGCGTTGAAAGCGGTTAGACGATTGAAACCGGAGAAGCCGACGAAACGCTTGCCCACTCACCGTCGTTGATGAACAATCCGAATTTTAAAAGGCCAACTGTCGCCCGCTCGTCTGACTTTGTTCGGCAAAGGAAATCCGCTCTCGTGTGCTTTTAATTTCAGTATTTATTTTTTTCGTTAAATGTATCGATGATGCGCCCATATTCGAGTGTACTACTTCGCATCATGTATTTCCACTGATTCCATATGCCATTCTCATGTGCCACGGCCAGATCTATTTGGTGAATATTTCCCAACGACGGGAAACGAAGCGCATTCCCTTTTATTTTCAAAATCGGACACGCGCGTTAAACTACTTTTGTATCGCCGATACATCTCCGGTGGTTTCTATTTTGAAGCAGAGAAGAGAATGGTAGCGCAAATAAAATTCTTCTCGCTCACGGCGACGCAAATACTGTCAGCCGGGCCGACGTTTAAAAACGCAATCGCCGTAACTGAAAATCGAAAGCTGCGCGCTTTCAGGCGATGTATCGACAGATCCATCTTACTTCTCATGGGCGTACCTAGCCTCGAGGGGCGACGTGTCGTTTCGCGTTTTGAAAATCAACGAAATCGCCGACGGGCGAAGGATTAAATCCTGTAGTGCTGTGCCCAAGCTTTTGGCAACTTTAGCCGCGGGCTTATTTGCACACCTGAACTCTTCCCCGATATAATTTAAGCGCTCTATTAATAATGGCTTTTCCGTGCGGTTGTCTACGTTTTTAAACAACAAGATTTCTATAGTGTTTTCATCTATTTGATGGCGTTGCATATAATACAAGATATGCAAGAAGAAGCACTTTCTAAATTTCATTTGCCTTATGTTAAGATTATTGCTACATGGAAAAATTCATTGTGTCGAATTTGTGCGATTGTTATACAACTGTCACGACCGAATCATGATTATTATTTATAAATACTCTATAGATCAATATTGAATTGTAGTATTACCTAACCAACAAATACAAATGATCAACGAACGTTGAAAGGATATTTTTTCAATGACTTGATGTTTTATTGAGCAGAGATATGAGTCGTGATGATTAAATAAGGATATATTGCAGAGGGAGATATATCGCACGAAAAATAAATTGGACGCTCGCCCGATAATTTACTGATGAATAAACATAACGCGGACATTAATACCGGCACCGGTCAATAATAAATAAATTGGATGCGAAACGCGGAAAATTGTAATGTATTTACGCGTCATACTTTCGCGTGGCAACCTGCGTTTATATTCGCGCTCCGAAAGTTTTTATTAACTTCCGCGTACCGCGTAATGTTCCCACGGTAATTAACCCGGGACAATAATTCTCGCGGCTGCGGGAATAACCCAGTGCGATCCCGTTTCTGTTTCGTGCGAAGCTATTTGAAATCAATTTGTTAAGTTTACGCGTATGCTGAGTGAGACTGTATCAAATTCCAAAATTAATTTTTAATGCTTCTATGAGATTATTACAGAGATATTTTGCAATTAACTATCTTTTCAAGAGATTATTTATTATTGGTATAAAATTCTTTTACCTCTTTTATCCTAAGTCATTTTTAATTAGATTATACATGCTTTTGTGCAAATTGAAAATTATTATAAATTCTCGCAGGTACTCTTTACAGTAGTTCATTTGAACTGATTGCATTTACGGTTCATAATAATTTTATCATTTTTTTTTTAGCGTTTCTCTTATGTTTTTAATTAATATTAATTTTTTTTCAAATAATTTCTAACTTTCCTTTTATTCGAAAAACTTTCCTTTTATTGATATATGCTTCTTGATGTTTCCATCATTATATATAACTATATAACTATAAATATCATAAGATTGATTGTTTGCGTCCAACTGTAATATGAATAGATGTGGAATCGGTTGTGTAAGATTGCTATTCGCAAACGCTTGGGACAACCGAGATAGAAACGTTGCGCATCATAACAAACAGCGTCAACGCTTTTCGAAAAGATTGCAAGTAACAAGTAAACTGTAATTCCGTTTGTGCGATGACATCAATTCGACGCAGCCGGGGCATCCCAGCTGGCCTGAAGCGATTGGCATCGACGGACGGCCGGTTGCCGGTTTGTTTTTATTGAGTAGTTACTCCCGCGGAAAAAGAGGAAGCGAATATAACTAAACGCTTCGCAAAAGTACCCCGGGGGTTCTTTAGATCCCATCAATCGTGATCTGTCCGTTTTCATCGCGATACGTTTATCTCTCTTCCAGCTTCTATCAATCGTCCGTTCACATCACGCGATCGACTTAATGCAGTAGTCCGAAATATCGTTTTCGATACAAATTTTTATTTTGATCTATTCGTGATATACGCCACTCTTCTACGCTCGCGACAAATCCAATGGTGAATTTATTTGCGATTTTTATCGTATGGAATATATGAGAAAAGAAATTCGCAAAAGGTAAGATGGTAAAACGTGACTCCATTGTTCTCGACTTATGCTGCCCTAATGATTAGGGTTCTCGAGTGTGCCCCATTATACGTAGGGGAAAAAAATTGGCAATTAATACATCTCTGTCGTATGTTGGCCTCGCCTCCCCGAAATCGAATCGAGCCGTCGCGACGCCATCCTCTGCGGTACCACGTATGCTGAAAAAAAGAGCTGAGCAGAATCGAGGGAAGGACGAAATTTCGTAAATCGAGTTGGCCTTCCCCTGGAGGGTGTCGGTGCGTCTGTCCACCATATTGATCGTGGAAGCGGTAGATACCCTGCTTGCCTGTACGCGCGTGTATGTATGCATAGTAGCATATGTGTGTGTGTGTGTGTGTGTGTGTGTGTGTGTGTGTGTGTGTGTATGCGTGCG
>NW_012130313.1:0-6426 GCF_000143395.1 Atta cephalotes | reverse complement strand
AAATAAAAAATTAACAATAGTCTAATCATACAGATATATATTATATATATATATATATATATATGTGTGTGTGTATAAAATCAAATATACAAAAATGTCAAATTGATAATAGTTAATGTATATAATTAAACTTAATATATGTATAAAATATTCAATATATTAAATTAATTTATATACATATTAAATATTAAATACATTTATTATATATACATACATATATATATTTGTACAATCATAAATAACAAGTCTGATAGCATAACGTGATGAAAAAGATCTTGATAACGAGTACTCATTCAATAAGATTCGCCGTCTTTGTCCTTACTAATTGTCGCATCACATTTATAGAAGGTGAGAGTCGATTCCGTAGACCAATTCCTATCAACACTTTCGATTGGATCTCGACACCTAGGTCGCACTTGAACGCGATCACCGGTACACAATTCTTGGATGGTGTTGAGCAGTTGGAAATTCAGCAGGTTATTGATTTAAGTACTCGTACGTATTTAGCGCACCATGCGCCAGCTTTCTGCTCTAAAAAAAATAGAGCGAAGCAAGAAGATAATTATAATAAATTTAAATAATATTAATATATAATTGAATAAAATAATTTTAATGTCAAATATACGTAAATTCCTTATTATCAAGAAAAATATGCATAAATATTAAATATTTATTTAATATTGTTTAAATATTTATATTATTTAATGTTAACAAATAATTATTAATTATAGTTAAATCATGTAATTATATTTATTTTTTTACTAATATTAAGTTTTATTTACAATTATTATACAGATTATTGAAAAATTAATTTAATTCTACTTAAAATTTTATCAATATTAAATGATAATAAATAATACAATTGCATTATGTACGAATAAAAAATATAATAGAGATGTACGCGATTTTTACGCGAAATACTTGGCAGTACTCGGCAGACTGGATAAGGGTATTCAGTACAGGGTGAAAGTGCCACGCGCGGAAACACTGTTTCTTGCCATGGAATCCAGGATAGAAACGGAATCGCGATTGTGCGGCTGGTATAAAGGATTCGTGTTGAACGTTCTGGATCAGTGTGGCGAAACCGCCTTCATCATCCGGAAAGATCCCAGCTTGTTGCACGTGCCGTGCTCTCGACAGGTAAGTCGACGAAGGCGTATAGTACGCATTCCTGCAATTATACTGGATTTAATTACAGGAAGTTTATTGGCATCTTAATTATCGCAAATCTTCTTTCTCGCGCTGATTTATATTATACATTTATATTTTGCGTATAATTTAGATTTGTGCAGGCAACACGTCTTAATAATTTTTTCAGAATTTGAAAAATGTGTTTTGATGCTTCAAAAGGAAAAAAAGTGCACCTATCGATGATTCATTGATAATCTCAAGTAGAACAACAAGTTATTATGATATCAAAATGACTCTAAAATGATCATTAAAGGCATTTTTCAATCATTTTAACATCATTTTGACATTATCGTGACTTGCTGCTCTGCTTGGGACAGTTCAAGAAACACAAAAAGCCAATAAAAATCAAAATGACTCAGTTTTGATTCTTAATGTCAATGAACAATCATATTTTGTAACAAAAAAAATCATCATTTTGGCTTTTATGATATCAAAGTAAAATCATTTTGACTTTCTCTGAAATTGCAATGTTGTGTTATGTTTGTTTCACAAAGGAAGATATATCGTCGCGATAAATTGAGCTCAATGTGTTCAATTAAATTATTAACCCTACTGTTCGGTTCGAGTAACCCATTTTTCTTATTAAAATAGAACAATTTTCTCTAGAAAATAATTCTCTAAAGAAATTTTCTCTAACTCCTGTAAATTACAAACTATTTTGACGAGCTTATTAGCTATTTTAACATTTAAAAATTAAAATATAAAATAGAAATTTTTTTGCATCGATCAAAAAGAAAATCCAATTATATATTTCAATTTAATAATAATTTATTAGGAGCAAAATAAAATTCAATTATCTCGAATTATCTCGCTTTCTCAGTGATTTGAAAACTTTACAAAAGAATATCTATATATAACGAAATCAAATCTCGTATGGGAAGAATATTTATATATAACGTATTAAATTTCGTATGGGATGCGAATGAAACAGCAAGTTTAATCCTCGATTATCGGATCTTAAAACAAAATGACGAACATTTCTATTTTCTCGCTTGAACCGTTCATTTTTCGTATTTCCTCAGAGAATTACAGTTGAAAGCGCGAATCTTATCGGTAGCGTGGAGAAGAACTTTTCCCCGATAGGTCCAAGCTTCACCGTATACAACGCGGTCCAAGAGCCTCTCTGCAACATATATGGACCTTTCACTTGCGACTGTTGCATGTTCAAGGAAGCGCAATTTCAGGTGAATAGGATCATCCATGTGGAATACGTTAACGTCGCATCGCATTAAAAATATCGAATAATCGACCAGATTTATCGCAAATGATATAAAACACAGAACTAAAAACGAGACTTGAGTAACTGTTGTTACTCTTTGTTCGACAATATTTTTTATTTATTTTTATTCGTTTTATATTTACTATTAATTGATTATTATTATCACTATTATTTATTATTATTATTATTATTATTATTATTATTATTATTATTATTATTATTATTATTATTATTATTGCAAGTTATTATATTAATTGTATTAATACGATACTGAGAAAAATGGTTACAATTACCATAATTTAACTATAATTTTAAATATTTTTGATTCTAATTATATATTGAAATTAATTTATAGTTGTTTTAATTATACAAATTGTATTTCAATTTGCATTACAATAATTAAAACTATTGTTTTTATCAACAAGAGACATAGTGCAGTACAGTAATAATCTTAATTTGTTTGACGTTGGCAATACTGTTGAAAATCCTTGTAAGTTTTTTGTACCAAATCTTAAAAGAGATCTTGTCTCAATCAAGATTACTAAACGAATGTGATTATATAAGAATCTTATATAATTTGTATATGAATCTCACCAGTAATTTTTAATGAGCTTAGAAATCTGGCATGAATCGTACACGACGATTTATATCGCAATGAAAAGATTTTGATGATTGTTTAGCCTTAATATATTCTTAAGAAATAATTTTTTACATGATCAAAGTAATGAAGATATCGATCCCAGTGAATGAAATGGAATTATTGAATGAACAGAAACTGGATTGAATATATGAAATAAAAAAGAATTAAGTGAAATTAAAAAATTTGTTAGAAAACTAAAGATGACTGAATGAAAGGTCGAAACATATCACTAGCTTAATGAATTGATAAATTATAATTTCTCTATAATAACTGTGGGTTTTTTGTGCTCCTTTCCCAAATTAAATTTGATTTAATCGAAAAGCTGTTATTCAATTTGTTTAAAAAGAATTAATTTTTAGCTAAAATGAATTCTTTTAAATCTCATTCAATCCTTGCTTGTTCTATTCCATTTTATTTACCGGGATGAGCAACAAATCACACAAAATTCTAATAGTATTCTTGTAATATTTTCATAATGACACCTCAATTATATTTTTACAAGTTTCATAACATGTGTGTAAGAATCAAATAATATGCTTATAAAATTCATGTAATATGGATGTGAGATTCATGTAAGATTCTTGATTTACTTACAGATACGTATACGATATATTCTTATACGATCTGTATTTCCTGTCCGAAATTTGTATGTGAAAATTTTCTTAGAAGATCTCACAAGAATTTTTCTTCTAAGAATTTGCAACACAGGAAAACAACAAAGATGTAATGATTCATTGTGTTAACAAAGTTAGAAATAGAAAATTAGAATAGAAATACATGGTATGTGTGAGCCAACCGCAGAACTTATTACGTAAAACAACATATATTTTATTTTAGTTGTACATAAAATAGTCATTTTACCTCGTACGTTAATAACTATATTTCGACTGCGTGATTGAATCCTCTTCAAAAACAATATAAACGATTACATAAAATTGAATGGCGAGACTTTATCTTTTCGAAACTTTAGAGCTAAGCTGCTTCCGAGTTCACTGCGTCAAACTGTATCATTTATATTTCTTGCTGGAAAGCAGCCTGTAATGATAAATGCGATTGTGTAATTTTTTATTTTTTCCTTGCATATTTTTTACTTTTATTACCTTATAAATAGTAAGCATTAAGAAGATAGTTATATAATTGCGATTGCGTTAGTAAAAATATTTTAAATGCAATTAAAGTTATTTTTTTCTTATTTATCATTCGTCTCTTGATTATTTTACTATATTTTTTAATATTCAAAATAATTTAATATATTAGTAATTTAATAATTTAATTTAAAATTATCATGATATGGAGCATCAATAACTTTTTCATAGTAAAATTCATAGTAAAATAAATGTAAAGTGACTATCGCAGATATTATAGCAATAATAATTATAAAAATGAATCTAATAATAATTATTTTATCATGTAATTATAGTAAAAAAGTTGCAACTTTTTTCTCTCAACGTATCTATTAAAAACATTATATTAATATTTATATAATAATGATAACACATATAATAAACAATTATATGTGTTATATATATTATATGTATAATATAATAAAATTTAATAACATACTTATGTTAATTTTAATTACTCTACTTCATCTATTTGTTCCTTTTTAGATCGTATCATTGGATGGATCTCGCCAAGTCGCATCACTAATACATCAATGGGATCACTTTGCAGTCGATTACATCCTGCTTCTCACATTTCCGGTAGATACAGACGTGAGATTGAAAAGCCTGCTCCTCGGCGCGTCGTTCTTAATAGTGAGTGATCGCTTTTTAATTTTATTCCGACAATCCTTGATTTCTTTAATTGAACGAGTTCAAGTAAAAAATCTTATACATGTACATATAACATAAATTTACAATTAAATATAATTTATTTATACAATTATATTTTTATGTACAATAAGATAATATATTATATTTTAAAATATAATATATATTTATGTTTCAGGAATACCTGTACTTTCATCGAATAAGAAGAGCTTCCAGAAGATAGATATCGATTATGAATAATTTGCGACTTTTAAAATTATTGCTGTTCTGTTATATACCGGCATAAATTGAATTTTTACAAAACCGATATATCTTTTAAGAAATACAACTTACGCAACCTTACATTACAATTTATGTAAATCCAAGCAGAATAAATCACGATAACGTCAAAATGACATTAAAATGAATCAGAAATAATTAAAAAATGATTTTTAATGATCATTTTAATATTATTATGAAATCATAATGATTTATTTTGCTTAGATACGTGACTTTATATAGATGACAATCGGATTGCATTATCAACATAATTCTCATCGCTTTTAATATCATCAATTTAATACGATAAATACTCACTACAAAAGTGCAAGATATAAATGTGTAGCATTTTTAAGATTTCTACATGAAAAGAATGAGTTTGTTGAGATATTAAAAAATTTTTTAATCTACATATAGATTTGAAAAAAATTTGTTGAGCCATTAAAATATTAATTACGTAGGAATCTCAAGATAATTAGAGTGCAAAATTTTTGACATTCTAAATCAGTTTGAGCTACATAATTATTGATGATGCAACAAAATTATTTTTAGATTTCTGTATAACTAAATTTTAGATATTTCAATAAAATCGTTCTTTTATAAAAAAAAAAAAATAAAATAAAATAAAATACAACATGTACTATTTTTTGAGCTCTGAAGCAAAATCTCAAAAATGATATCACTTTTTCATAACGCAATTGTTCAAAGACATTGTTATTTATACAATGTTAAAGATTGAAGATGTTCATATTTTTATTATTTTCAGGTGATCTATATTTTATCTTTATGTGTGTATATGTGTATGCGTGCACACAAGATAAAAATTGTATGTATATTGTTAAGAAATTCTATCACAGAGATAATAATAAATTAATATCCGTAGGAAAGCGAATTATATAATACTTTTCTTTCTATTGTACTAGTTTTCTTTCTATTGTATTATATGCGAAAATTGAAGTGAATATTATAAATCATAAACATCTTTTAGACTTATTTATAATATATGGATAAATGACTATCAAAATCCATTATCCACATTAATGTTAATTACTATATACAGGGTTAATTACATATCTCGGAAGTTTTTGCCAATCGCTTTTGTGTAGATAGAGCGGACTAAATTGAGTCGAAAGAGACAAAAAATCATTTAATTTCTTCTCATAGAATTTTTCTCTAAGAATTTTTTTCGGAAGAATTTTTAATCAACTTTTTAGTACTGCATTTTTTTATTTTTATCAACCATGAGAAAATGTGGTATTAAAAAATTCTAAAAAAGTTCTGAAAAAAATTCTCAGAAAAATTATGAGAAAAAAATAAATGATTTTTGTCTCTTGCAGTTTTTCTAT
>NW_012130312.1:0-6434 GCF_000143395.1 Atta cephalotes | reverse complement strand
TATATATATATATATATATATATATATATATATATATATGTACATATATATTTCACACGTACAGATTTTGATAGCATATTGCGAATATAATAACAAAATATTTATATTGATATGGATATTCATAAAAATATAACATCGAGAATAAAAAATTTATTTGTTGACAGTGTACATTGATGTATTCATTGTACGAAATGCTTATTATATTTTACCAAACGTTATCAAGCATGAAATATTAAATTTTTAACACGTGAATAATTGACAAATTTTTTTTCTTATGAATCTATTGATTTGTAATTATTTTTATCAAATTATACATTTCGTGTATTATGATAAACGATTAATTAGTTTTATATTTAATATTGTTAATAACATATTGTTAATTTACTGTTAATTTGAAATAAAATATAAAATTCGGAATTCATGTTGACATGAAAAAATCGATTTATTTTGCTATAATATGTATGCAATATTTGATATATTATATGTATAGATTGTACTTTTAATTATGTTACACGTAATATAAAATAGGGATCATTTTTATTTTTTTATACTTAGTATATTTATAATAAATTACATTCGATAAATATGAATATAAGAATTATTTTTAAATATAATTTTTTAAATATAATCTTTTAAATTTGTTAATCAATATTTAATTTTTTAAAATAATTTATTATTGATACTGAATTAACGGTGAGAAAGATCGAAAGATACATAAAATATTAATGAGTTGTGTAGAGTATAAATGCAAAAAATTAAAAGATTTAACAAACGATCAAAATAATCGATGATAAGAATGATCAAGCAAAATTTATATGTATGTATAGTTTCTATATTTATTTAAAAAATACTTGATGTTATGGTTTTGTTGATTAAAAATAATGCAATTTTTTTTCATCCGTAACTAAGAATTAGTTTTGAGTTATTCCACATTTAATATTATAAATAAAGCGTAATAATTTATTCGAAACTTAATTGCCGGGTATTTTATCAACGCACTACAAAAATATTAATATAATATAGATACACAAATATACAGGTTAATATTTATTTATATGGACAGGGAGGAAAAGATACGTTAATATTTATTTATGGACATTTATAGAAAGAGTAGAGGAAAGAGAAAAAAAACTTCTCTGTAATATTTGTGTGACATATATAGTTTCTATATAATATTTAGAAAAGAATATTATATGCATAATTTCATATTTGCAACAAAAAATTTGCGTGTTTAAACACGCAAATTTTCTATTAACTAAAACTCTCAATCTTTTTAATATATTGCCTTATAAGCACGGATATTTAATACATATTATGTATATCGATAATATGTTCGACATATCGATTTCTGCTTATCATCCTTTGTTTAAAAAGTTGAGCTTGCATAGATATGGATAGTGGCTAAATGCAACGCAAAAAACTAATTGAACGTGTTGCGCTGTTCTCACCGGTCTCTAGACGCAATTAATCATCGAATATCGTGGATACGTTCCTGTGTTATTTATCGCCTCTTTGAAATGCACGCATTGAATAAATTTCTTATTCATGCGACATGAAAAATTGCCGCTTAATAATCTCGAACACAACACTGACATACTTCCTCAAGAGGATTCCTGTATTCATTTAGTTTTATCTTTAAGTGACCTTAATTAAAACTTCCTTTAGATTTCTCACGATAATGAAATCTCAAATTTCCTTTAATTTTAAATTGATCCAATCTTAATATGGTCCCAAGCTGTACTATCACTTAATTACGTCACGTATATCTCCCTCGTGAACAGTAAGAGGGTTAAGTTCTTTAATTGAGTTTCACTTTAGCGTGACGTAAGTGTATCCGTGTAACGTGAGGATAATCCCATTTTATTGTTAGTGCTCGTTGAATAGCTTGCCCAACTTCGTGGTGTCGCTATAGAATGAACGAGGTGTGGAAGAGCAAAAGGAAAAAAAATAGGGGTGAGGTGCAATCGTCGCGGTCGGTTTAAGAAGAATCGCTGGCGCCGGGTATTCCCAACGACGTCGAAGCGTGAATAGTAGTGGTGAGAAAAGCGTGGGTGAGGAGAGGGCAGGAAGTGCGCCCTTTCCTTCAGATGGAGAAATATTACAGTCATTATCGCGGTGCCACGAAAGTTTGGCCGAGTCGGTCCTTTCCTAGTCAGTGAAGTCGGCTTTGCGAGAGAAGCTGGCAGGGAACTGTGTTTTATCAAGCGATTTTCCCCACACATGATATCCTGTCGAAGTCTCGTCATTGTATTACTGTCTGACAATCCATAAAAATAACTCAATTGTTCACTCCGAATTTGTCGGTTTCGAGAGAAACAAAAGCTCACAGCCGGCGAATTATCAATTATCAATGTTGATTTATCGAAACTGTGTTTAATAGAGTGACTTTCTTTACGCTGTAAAATGTTGTATATTATCGACGTTTTTTGTTAAAAAGTTAATGTCGAAGATTACACATGCAAACATGATAATTTCCAATTTAGTTGATGGTTGTAATTTCAAAGTGCTATCTTTACGTCGTTATCAGTTAAAAATAAACATGGGGTTCTAATTAATGCGAAGTGACTTATCGGAAATACAATTGAGCATTCATATCGTTTGCGAACATGAGAAAAAGAAAATAATCCAATCACGATTCGCTTTTAACGAGAAATGAGAATTCAAGATATCGGGACAAATTGAGGTAAATTACCATTTCAAGAGTTATACATACAAAGGATCTATTTTACTAACAAACAGTATAGGGAGTGTAAGGCCATTGTAACATATAATAGCTCAATTATCAAGAAAGATGTTACGGCGTTTGTCTGTCGTCGAGCATGTCTGCCAGCTGGCTCTCGCTTGTACATCGCCGTGTATCCCGCGAATCACAGAACGACGACGACAACGATGTTTCCGCCGGTTAACGTTCACGATAGTTTCCTTCGGTCCTTTGTCCCACCGTAATGACCAAGGTGCTCCTCTTTCCCGCCAGACTCGAGATTGCGCCGTAAAGAACGTTATCTCAGAGTGGTGTTTTCATCGGATTCTCCTCCGTCTTACTTGTTCTCCTCCCTCATCGCGTCGTGCAACAACGATCGTTTCGTTTTCACGAAGGAAGAAAAATTACAGCCGCTGCTGTTACCGTTGCTCGAGCCAGTTGAATATATATCGTTGGCGTGGTCCGTCTATGGAAATCGCGCGCGAATCTAAATATTTATGTCCTTGGTGCATGCACATATCTTACCACGCGGATTTTTCTTTCGAAAGTCGTATATGTGTGCTTGAGCACTTAGCAAGATCGTAGAAATGTTGCGACAGTCGTATAATTTGACGTGTCGTCGGGACGCTGTCCTGACAGTCGTGGCATCCATTGATAAATGTAGCGGTTCTTGCATTTAGTGTAGCCAGATTACAGTATCTCGATTAGAATGATAAATTCACTCGATGGTAGTGCAGCGCTCATAGATCATATGTTAATTTAATATTCAACATTTGACAATAGTCAAACGCACTAAGATACTGATATGTTTTACATTTAATTTCTTTCTATTTTATTGTTCACTTAAAATTATATCATTGAGATATAAAATGATTGATAAACTATTCTTCGATAACTTCGATTAGAATAAATAGATAAATTCGTTTGATGATATAATAATACGGCGTTTCACATGTTCATTTAACATTCAGCGTCAAATGCTGAGATACTGATACATTTTACATTTCATTTCGTTCTATTTTATTTCTCATATTATGTATCTAATTATACAAAATAAACAGAAAATAATTAGTAAACTGTTGTTTCAATTAGAATGATAAATTCACTCAACAATAAGTGCAATGCTCATAAATCACACCATCAATCATGTTAATTTAATATTCAAATGCTATTTTATATTTGATTAAAATAAAAGAAAGGAATTGATGTTGGAATATTAAATTATAATACATAATTATGAAAAGTGAAAAAAATTAAATGTAAAATAAAATGTTGATATCTTAGTATCAACATCTTTGATGTTAAATATTAAATTAGTATATTAAATTAATATTAAATTAATATATGATCATATAACCGTACTATATTATCAAGTGAATTTATTATTTTAATCGAAACAATAGTTCGCCAATCAGTTTCCGTTGAAGAAAATTTAGATTATATTAACTGACGCAAAGCCTTTTGTCATGGTATTTTCTTGAATTCTAAGAAACTTTCCCCTTAGGACAATAATAAATGTACCTCTTTTTATCTCTTCTCTCGTTTCTCTTTCTTTCTTCGTTACAAATAGATTCGAATTTGCGAGCCAGTTTACTAGAAGCATTTCAGCCATTACGGTATCTATCCCTCCCCATTTACCTGTGAACTTTTCTCCCTTCGGGTGCATCTTTCAGGTAGAGAGTTGGCCGTTTCGTGTATGCAAGACCGTCGATTTGCCGACTCGCAAATGCCAATCGCTCACGTTTAGACTGATGTATTCGAGTTCATTACCCTTCTGTTAACATTTATGTTATCATTTGCCATAAAAAATGAAAGATGGAGATCGATGTCTTCGCGAACTTCATCGTTTTAACGGAATACTAGCGAAATATAGCTACATGCAATACTTATCCGTATGATGCGTCAGTATTCTGCCGTTATTTTTATGTCGTACAACATTCTGCATTTCATTTATTTTTTACTTTTTTCCTTTGCGCTTTCTTTGGAATTATAACAAAGCAATGTGTGGCAACTTTCGAATTATTTATAAGAATATAGCATAATTTTTTAATGAGAATTTCTTTTAATAAATTATCTTGCATTTTTACACCTCAATGGCGAAAAAAGTGAATTGCAAAATATTGTTTTTTATATTGATATTATTTAACGTATTTTCAATAATAATTACTTTCTATAAATTTTTTAAATATGGAATTTTATAGAAAACTCGTAATATAAAAGAGCGTTATAGTAATTAAAGCCTTTATTTTTTGAAATATTGTCCATAATATTCTCAAATAAAATACTAAATCAGAAAACAATGAATAATATACAGTACGTTGTTAATAATAGTAGTGTCAAAGTATCCTAGCTGATCGTTTACGTAAAAAAAAGGTAACCAGGTAACAACTTCCGATTTAACGAATAGCGATTGTTGCAATGAAGTTAGGAAATTTATAAGCACGGAATCGGTGATGTTTCAAACCAACTATTACCAATCCTGTGGAATCGAAATAGCCTAGTTACATACCGGTACGAAGGTTTGCGGTTTCCGGTGACACTGTTAACCACGTTATCCGTTATATTACAATTGCTTGGGGCCCGTTAAAACTGGACCAATATGGAATGCTAGGTCGTGATTGATTTTAAGTGACGAACGTTGTCGTTATACGACGCTGTCAAACGTTCAACGTTTTGCATCGTCTGTAATGTTTGTCATGCGCGCATCAACCGGAAATTTAATCAGCGGTAAATGGCTAATGCATATATTCTCTATCTCTTATGATATGTTCTTTTTCTTCTTGATTTTTATTTCGCTTTTCATTGCTGCTAAGCCTTTGTCTGATTGAATTATTATAGAAAATCAGTTGTAAATAATTATAGAAAGTTGTGCAATTTGTATGTAAGTATGAACCTTTTATTAAATATAAATTTTATTATAAATTTTATCTACACTAAAAAATATAGCTATTAAATATTATTCTTGGAATATACTATTTTTATACATTTCCTTATAAACTTTTTAAAATATTATCTGTCTGATATAATCTATTTTTTTATTATCGCGTTCTGTATGTTATATTAATCTGATTCTTAATAAAGTTGCGTTAAAAATTACTTTAATCAAAACTTTTAATCAAAACTTTAAACGAAATCACTATATTTCTCTTGAGTTTCCTATTATTGTTTTTATAATAAAAAGATGTACCAGTGTTTTTTTTTGGAATACTTTAAGAATATATCTTTTTTTTAAATAATAAACTAGATCGCTATATGAATAAATTAAATAAGTAAAAAAGGGCCAAATACGGTCGAGACTACATTTAGGTATTAAAGAAGCAATGGTAACGCAATCCCTTGAGTTAAATAGCATTTTGTTATTTTTATATCAAAATAGAATTATGTGGTTGATTTTAAACGTCCACATTAATGTATACACTTAATAAATAATAAATTAAATTTGAATTTTTAATACTTTTATTAAATAATAAAGTTAATTGTTTAATTCAATTCATGACTGATTGAGTTAGAAGCGAAGTGGTAGCAATCTATAGAAATAATAAAATAATTCAGATTGGATATAATTTGACACTATGAATTTAATGATGTAGATCTTGGAATGGAATATTTATATAATATTTTTTAACTTTTAGACTTTAAATAGACGATAGGAGGATCTATTTTAATAATCTTACAGTTTTTCTTTAACTATCCTTATAACATCTTAATATTGGCTAATTTAAAACAAAAATAC
>NW_012130311.1:7475-9640 GCF_000143395.1 Atta cephalotes | reverse complement strand
ACGCTCTCTCTCTCTCTCTCTCTCTCTCTCTCTCTCTCCTTCTTTCTTTCGCCTCACCTGTATTCTTCTCTCTCATTCCTTCGCGCTGTCCCTCGAGCGAACATGCACGTAAACGCGCACAGACACACATACATATCGGACCGGACCTCACCTCCTTCTCCTCCTTCTCTGCTCCACTGAATTCCAGCCCGACAGCAGATTTGCCAGTAAAGAAGCGGAAGCGTGTAGGTTTATAGAATGTGACATCAAGGAAAGTCCGAAGTTTGTTGGTTTTAAAAGTCGTTGAACTTGCTTTTTTTTCTAAAGTAATTCAATCGCTCGATCAACCGGATTATTACGCTTCGCTGTTAAGCTGCGAGGGATTGCACCGTACCTTCCCTAAGGAGATTTAGAATAGAAAATGAATTAAATTTTGGGTTTCAAAATTTTAAAAAGAAGAATCTAAGAATCTGCATATTTTACTCTTTTGAGAACATAGTTATTGATACATTTAAATGCATACAAAGATTTACGATTTTCAAGAGCTACAAAATGTTTTAAGATATTTATATACTTATAAGAGTTTTTATCTCTTTTTTTTCTCCTATTATTTTACATACATTTTTGTGATACCAAGTTGATATCGCAGGTTTATAACGGATAATAAATAAAATAATAAACAAAATTCTAACACCTGTTCTAAAATACAAAGTTGAGACAAACATAAAGTCGAATGCAGCGTGCAGGATGCAAAGTTTAAAGACTTCTAAAAGATACCGACTTGTTGTACGGCTTCCTTCTAAGAAAAATTTGTTGTTCACGTGTTGCCCTTCTTGCTATTAACCGAGTGTAGATCAATCGCAGCGACGATTTCGTCACCGAGATGAAATTGATCGCTTCCTTCTGATGCGTAAGAATGTATCATTCAGATTCTTCGAATTGAGAGTGATTCGAAATCTCATTACTTTGGAACGTGACTATTGAGGCGTGAAATCGTGGAATAATAAAATCAATATTTACACTGTAACTTGTAAAATGGACTTTTGTATAAGAGAGTATTTCGAGTTACAACTATAATTCATATAGATACAGATGACTATATTAACGATGTGAATTATATTAACTTTGCTATTTGTAAATATTATGACAACAATTACGTTTATGTAGAATTGTTTCGATTAAGAGTGACACTTGTGCTCAAATTATTAATTCTACGGCAACAATTACGTTTATGTAGAATTCTTCTGATTAAGAGTGATACTTGTAAGTTAAATTAATAAGGGAAAAAGCAATCACTTTTGTTAAAAATTGAATTAGAATGGTTAATTTGCAACGATGTGACAGCGTGTCGATGGCTCGTCACTTCATACACGCACGCGGAAGACGCGTTCTCGGAATGATGATGACCGATCAGCAAATCCGCATTGCATATACAATTACGTCGTATATGCGTGGAGAGGAATGTGGCAGATTCTGTTAAGCACGTGACGAACTGCCACGATAAATGATCGTGGCATCATCGGTAATAAATATAATTCTGCATACATTAAATATCACGGAGATACGAATACGATTGGAATACCGTGAAACGTGCAGCATACAAAATATTTTTATACATAAATACGTTTTGAAACATTGAAGTTTTTACAAGATATAAAATGATATGTCACAATTCTTTTAGCAATGTTTAAAGAACTTGTCTTGATATCATGGTCAAGGTAAACTACTTATACAATGTATAATTCATATTCCATGTGGATTTTTTTTTACGTTGCAATAAAATAATATATTCTCTATTCAGATTTTTTTAAATTCCCCCAACATATTATCCGCGGAAAAAAATTTTCCAACGATCTATAACGAATACGTTCATCTATAAATAAAATTCGTGTCAATCAAATGTTTATTTTTTTTTTAATCAGCCGTACGGAACTAGCTATGCCGTTCTCGATTGATAACTGGGATAATAAGCTTTTAAAAAATAATCTATATCTAGCGACTGCCTGCAAATTATATTCAAATGCAAATTCGAAGAGCGCTTGTACATATGACACACACACACACACACACACACACACACACACACACACACACACACACACACACACACACACACACACACACACACACACACACGACGAACGAACGTACGTCGTTCTTCTCGTCGTACCTACCTACTACACACG
>NW_012130311.1:0-4269 GCF_000143395.1 Atta cephalotes | reverse complement strand
GAGAGAGAGAGAGAGGGTCAAAGTACATTACCCTTTTATGATTAGTTTAAATAGTTATAAACGGAATCGCATTGTGCAAAATTCTGTAGATTGGATTTCAATTAATTCTCGATAATCAAATTTTTTTCGCTTCCAAGTCGCTTTCCCTGCTACTTCATAAATATAACGTCAACGCGCAACAGAATACGGTCAAGTAATTTCCATATATCCGATTGTTGTTTGACGTGCAGGGCTAGTCGTTATTTGGAGAATTATCTATTTATACGTTTATATCTCGGATGACTCTCTCTTCTCCCTCCCTTTATCTCTTTCGAAATATTGATCCCGCGAGACATCCGCTGCCGAACGTCACGTTTGAAAACGAGGTTACGACAAATATAAAATTTATTATTCGCCAGAGGAAGCAGGACAAGGAGGGAAACCATGGAAATGCTGGGTGCAGGTACTACACTCGCGATTATGGTGCTCGGCAGACCGAGACCTAATCATTTCGCGCGACCGACGATGCTCCCAAGAAACCTTGAACTTTGTATTTCGTCGAAGACAAATCGAATTTTCGCGTGCGACCATGCAAACCTTTTTATGTACCTCATGCTGTATCGGCGTGACATTTCTACGAAAGGATATTCAATGCTGGTATAAGTTTAGAATTAATTTCTCATTATAAACATGAAAAGTGGACTCCAATCGTCGCGATTTCGTCGAAAGATATTTTTGCGGGCTTGTAATTCGTAATACAAATCTATTTTCTACGTCTATGTTGCATTGGTTTCGATCTCTGTTTAAAAAATGCATTATTCGCAGCAATGAAAATTAAAGATATATCAGGTATATAATAATCTCTGCAACAAGTGACTGAAATTAAAAATTTATATTTTCCATACAAAAATGAATGTTATTAACTCATGAAAGTTTAATAGGATCAATATTTATATACTTAACAATATAATTTTATATTTTAAATACAAATTTTTTATCTTATAAAAATATATCTACTTTTTATTGAAATGATTTTTGATCCAGATTCTAAATCGCTATTTTTGTATTTATTATTTTCAAGTATAATATAGAAAAATTTGTTACTCTCTCAAATTTTTTTCAATTTGTTAAAAGATACGTGTAATACACCCTTAAATAAACGAGATAGAACGGCGAGAAAAGAAAGAGGAGAAGCAATTCGGAGTTTGCGGCGGACGCATCTCGTTGTCTTGCACGTGTCCCGATAACGAAACCTGGCCATAATTACTTTGCTTAACTGGACATGCACCTTACGAAATTACAATTACAAATCGGTGGCGAGCGAAGCTGCATCGCACCTCCTCATCAATTATTTATGAGCTAACTCGTTGCCCTTCTCGCCGGTCCTCCTTGCTCTGAATCCACGTTTCAGATTTACCCGAGCGAGCGTACTTCGTTTTCCGTGCAACACGCACCAGTTTTCCTGCGTGTCGATGCTGAGCTACGTGTTCATGAAATGTATATCACATGCGACAGTAGAATTATGCGTTTGAAGATTTCAAGATTTTTTTCTATGTTTACCTCTCTTATGTTAGCTACAACGAATATATATTTTTCATAATTTTTTAACAAGTAGAAATTTGTAATGTAAAAGGTTACGGTCCGATAAAAATTCTAAAACACGTTACAGATTACACATTATCTTTCTACAATGTTTAAAAATGGTCTAGCACCTCAATTATTTCACGGTCTATAATTAACCGGAAGAAATAATTTTCTAGAAACTACAATTTTCGATGATAGTCGCTTTGAAATGTTTAGTTTAAAATTAGAAGTTTTCAGATTTTTTTTGCAATTTAATAATTCTAATAAATTTCGATTTGACAATTTTTTACAACCTAATAAATAAATAATAAATTTTATTAAATTCCTTAGTTTAGTATTATGATTACAAATAATACTGGCGGTCATAAAATATTTTGGAAATATATTAGCGAGCGAATAACATAATTGTATATAATCACGATCGAGTTGCATACTTCAAGCGATAATGACGTAATGCATTCATTCGATATCTTTTTTTTTCGACTCACACCTTCGATGCAGGAAGGTCAAGCGTGGGCACTGCGAAAAAAATATATGCGTCGTTCACTCGGCTATTCGATCATTTTTGCGCGTTAATATTAAGAATTGCTCAAGATGAACGCACATTGCTTATAATGTATTCCGCATTAACTCTGCTAGCATTAATGTTTTTTAATTTTCCTTGGAAATTGCGTGTTTATTTATTACCTCTTATACTTTATCAAAACGTGACAATTTTCATAAAGTACATAACGATTTCAATTGCGCAAAATTATTTTGAATCTTATCTTAGATTAATTATTATATCTATTATCATTATATTAGTGCAATAATGAATTGGTTTAACCATTAAAAAAAGTCTTTTTTGTTGACATGAGATCATTGATTTTCATAGTATCTCTTTATCTCAGCATGATATAAATTTTTGATGTACTGCAATAACTGTCAGTATTTTTATGTTAATTTTAATGATCTGTAAATTAATTCAAATTAGTGATCAAGATAATATTCGTAAATTTGTATCAGTAAAATATTCACATGATAATGCAATTTAATTCTTCAACTTGATTCTCTAGCAGATTACATTTCAATTATTATCTTAAATTTAATTAATAACCTCTTTAGCCGAAAGATAATTACTCATGATTTTTTGATAGTTAAGCAAGCATTAAGAAGATTTAATGTGAAAGATTGATCTTCTTTTTACACGCCATACAAAATGGAATATACAAAAACTATTTATTGTGTTAGCATAAAACTCGCCGAAATAGAAAAGCTAAACTTGGCTTACTAAACTTGAATTAACTTTATTTAACATAAAGATTTCCGCTTGATTTTTCATCTTTAAGTCATACAAAAAAAAAAGATAAATGTGAGAAAGAAGAATTATTATATGAGAATTGAAGCAGACTTCGAAAATTATATTTTCTATAAAATTTTAGAAGACTTGAATTATGAACACATATAAGTGTTTGTATTTGGAGCCATGTTTAGATAATTTAAAATCCATGTTATAGTGTTACAAAATTTACGAGAAAATACTATGTATAACTTATGGCATATCGTGTAATAATTATGTACATGAATAATTAGTTCGCTTTAGGTAATAATTCATATCATTGAATGACATCAGGTTCAATTTATAGACTATCTACAATCAATAGAATCTATAGGAGAATGCTATACATAGATTATAAATGTCATTCATTGCAAAAACATTTGCAAAATTAAAACATGAAGATAGAATATCCATTTTTATAAACAGCAATGAAGCTTTTTTTTAGATGTAGTTTCATAAAGATAATACGTTTAAGAAGTCTGTCGTATGACGCATCTCAATGTAAAGGAAGTGATGTCACAGTATTATGGTTACAAGTCTCTCAATGGTCGGTCATGGTTGACAAACCAAGCGTCCACTTTTTTTTACTCCCTTCAAGTCTCGCTATTCTTTTCTCGCTTAACGTAGGCCTATCTTTTGCCGGGGATTGCCCTTAGAGGTGTGTCGTATAAGAGATTAAATCAGGTATTAAAGTTCGTATATAGAGGGTTTTCCAATATGTGGTATCACGATTTCGAAAGTAAACTCAGAAATAAAATAAAAAGAAAGATAACATATGAATATCTATTCTATTAAATTTCACTTCGCAAGTTATAAGTCACTTTCATCACATTCACTTTTATCACATTAATTATTCATCCATTTTATATAAAATAGTCAAAGCAGATAATGTGATTTCCTAAATGGAGCATTATTATTGAAATCTTCAAAAATGGTTATTAATAAAATTATTCAAGCAAACATAAATTATATTGAAATATGAAAAAATGACTGTGATTCAGCAACGAATTTATTTTGAACTTCTTATGTAATTCAGTGCGAGCACTAAATTTATTGATTTTTTAATATATACTGAAAAACATAATGTAGAGAAGTAGGCGGAAGAAAGATCTGCGCTTGATGTTCGTCTAAATATTAGCTGTCCATCGGATTTGGATATATCGATACGTGGGTCGATTGTTGTGCGCGCGTTGCCTGAACAAGATGCCATATATGCGTTCGCTCGGTACAGAAACGATACGTGGGCCAAAAGAACACGAGTCAAAGCTGCCTTAACCAGTTTACTTTAACTAGAATATACTTCAATATTACAAGTAATATATATATATATATATATATATATATATATATATATATATATATAGAGAGAGAGAGAGAGAGAGAGAGAG
>NW_012130310.1:9351-11785 GCF_000143395.1 Atta cephalotes | reverse complement strand
TCTCTCTCTCTCTCTTCTCTCTCTCCTCCTCTCTCTCTCTCTCTCTCTCTCTTTCTCGTCTTTTTTCTCTTTTCTCCCGTCTCTCTTTTTTTTTATTTATTCTATCCGTCTATCTTCCTCCGTAATTGTTTATGAAACAGCTTTTTGGTGACAAAATTTGCCTCTTATTGTCGATAGTCGATATCTTTAGAGATTGCAGTGAAATGAGATTAATTTTATAGTAAAAATAATTTTACGTTATGAAATTTGGCTGTTACTTGATATTCACATTTGCTATGATTATAATAATAGTTATATTAAGCATTAAATAATACCTAAACGATGAAGTGAGTTATATGTCTCTTTATATTAATAAAAATTAATCAAAAGAATTTATAAAACATATGTGTCAAAAAAAGTCTTTAAGGAATATATGAAAATGATCCAAAATAGTGTATAATAATGATATCAATCGGCTATTCCCAGAAAGTGAAAGCAAGCATATATATTATGGGCCTTATGGTTACATGACACCTCTAGCTACATTCCGATAAAACTCCTGCGCTTTGTCAAATAACATTTACGATGTCTTGTACTCTTTAAATGACGCCATTCTCGGCAGAAAAACAATGTTTTCACATGAAAACGATTTCAGCTTTAACAGATTTAAAAAAAAAAATTTATCTTTATATATATCGAAAATAATTCTTTTTCATTTTTATATTTTTTTTACAAAGTAGAAAGTGCTGATAAAGTGCCATTTCTGATAATAAGTGTATGCAAAAAGAATTCATATAAAACATTTATTTTAAATGATTTATTCGCAACAACATTAATAAGAATGAAATGTGCAAAATTCACAGTTACGTTCGAGATATCAGTCCGCGTTGCCTGTTTCCGGCCTCCCGTTCTCCCGCGGAAATACCACCACAGATCCCGGGGTTGGTCGAGGTATCGGGTCGTTGGGGCAACGATCTCACCACGATTCCTAACCCGGTCAACCGCGACATGGATTCGACGCACCAACCTCCACCTATCCCCGATTATGTGTTGCCGTAACATCGATTGCTCGCAGAACTCAAAATTATCCAATGGATGAATATACAAATTACAACAATAAATTGTGATTATGTTTCTTCGCGAAATATACATATATATTTCTTATAGCGGATGATAATAAATATTTAACAAACATTATGCGAACATCCTATTACCCTATCAGTCTGCACGGAACGGCGTGAATAAACAAGGTATTTTTTTCTTGTATTGCATAAGCTTGTACATGCTTAGATAATTAAAAAATTTCTAACTGAAAAGAAGTATGACAGTTCTGGAGCAACTTGCATATTATCCTAGTGCGCCTAGCTTTTATATCGATTGTATCACTTTATCGGCAGGCGGCGACATTATGCAACGATTATTATCATATTTATAACTTGCCCAATAGTTGCAATTTGTGTGATTAGCGCCGTATAAGATACAAACGGGTATGCAAATTGATACGCCGATATAATAACTGATTTGTACGTGAAGTTCGTCGCGGATCGGCGATCCTGTGTCCTTCGAAGCCGGAATCCGCGTCAAGTGGTTCATCGACATCGAATGAGGATAATCGCTCTGCATGCACACCTTCGACGTTCACGCCGCCTCTCGATCGTGATTCAATATTTTTCCCCTTCTAAGCTGAATGCGTTCTCGGAGGAGTGATTAAGTGTTTACTCGTCACGGTTAACCGTCATGCGATGCATTTTATTAGCCACAGATATGATAATCACTTACAATGTGGAGAAACGTACACGTTAAAGAGCATAGAAGCTAGATAAGGCGTAATAAATGCGATTAGTATATTATTAGTATATTATTAGGCGAAAAATAAACGCAATTTAGTGAAAGTTGCAATCGAAATCAAATCTTAAGATTTATAACTTTCTCTCTGAGAAATGTACGTTATTTTACTGACAGTTTAATGTAATTTTTTATGCACACTAATTAATGATAGTATACAAAAAAACACTTAATTTTCTCAACGCATAGTTCGCTAATTCTGATATTGTTATCAATCAAATCAATGCGGATTAGGCATGTTACAATACATGTGATATCTTTCAGATAGATAATGATTAAAGGATAATGCTAAAGACCATCCAGTAAAAATCTAGATATAGAATACAAACTATCCGTTCTAGAGAAAATTACGAGAAATGTAGAAAATAAAGACTAAGGACAGTATTCGTAGTCCGTTCTTATTTGAAGATCGTTTTAAAAATAAATAGTGTCTCAAATATAAGAATCTATGAATCTATATATTGATCTACGAGGCCTATTTTACAGAACAAGTTTCTAAGATGGATATTTGTTGGGCATGACAGAGAAAGAGAGAGAGAGAGAGAGAGAGAGAGAGAGAGAGAGAGTGTGTGTGTGTGTGTGTGTGTGTGTGTGTGTGTGTGTGTGTGTG
>NW_012130310.1:0-4011 GCF_000143395.1 Atta cephalotes | reverse complement strand
AGAGAGAGAGAGAGAGAGAGAGAGAGAGAGAGAGACACACAGAGACAGAGATGGTAGATCGCGAGCGCGCGATTTGCCAAGAGGAGGAGAAGCGAGACAGAATGAGAGAAATAAATGGTAGGAAGACTATGGAGAGAAAGAGAAAGAGAGAACAGCGAGAGGAGGAAACGCCCGCACATATGTATGCGTGAAAAAGGGTGGCAGACTCTAGAGAGGTTCTCGCACTATCTAGGCTAGTGCCGACACCGAGAACAAGAGGTGTGTGTATGTGTATGTGTGTGTGGGGGGGGGAGAATGTGTATGTATGTGTTATGTGTCTGGGTATAGTCAGGTGGGGAAGGGGTAGATAGAAAACGAGAGAAGAGGGAGGTAGAAAGAGATGGAGAAAAATTGCCGGAGCGCCGAGTGGAAGGCCGCCGACCGAGGGCAACGAACTCGGCCTCGTCCCGGGCCCCGCGACCTACATTCTTGCCCGCGCTGGAAAGTGAAAACGCCTCTTTCTCCATTCCTTCCTATATGAATAGCGATCTGTGTGTTACGTTAGGAATGTTTCCATGAGTCCGTTAGGTACACTAACGATTAAGGCCTACGAACACATAATATAGCGTGTTGGAGCATCGCCCGGGGCGAACTCTCCCTTTCATTGGATTTATCTCACTTACCGGCCAAAACGCATCCCAGGAGATTCTCGCTGTCCTGTGGACCGGTCCCGCGATAACAATTTCGCGTTGATTGCTCTTTGTCATTCTCATGAGGTTCGCCCGATGGTGAGAGAATGTCTGACGCCGAGGGTTGTTGCTCCTCCGTCGCGGTACCGCGTGGTTTGACCTTCTGCACAGTCATCGCCCAGCACCGGAAAAAGTCACGTGTTGCACCCTTGATGATCGCGCTATATTTCCCCGACGCGCGTCTTCCGCGTCTGACGCATCCACCCGAACGTAAACAACGAACAGTTGAGAAACATGCCACGCCGCGGAGACATGCGAGATTGTCCCGTTCTCACTGATGTGTAACGTCAATTCTCGTGGCAAGTCAATTCTCACTTGACGAACTCGTAACGGTATAGCCACGCACTTGTTTGTTCTTCTTTGCGATTACCGTCTAATCGGTGATTGTGATCCGGAAATCGAAGATTCGATCACTGTCCCTTTCTCGATGACACCGCTCTCTCATCCAACGATACACCAGTTTGTGGTCGCGTTGTTATGTTGTTGCTGCCGTAGCTGTCGGCGCGACCGCGTGGCTGTACCTGCAAATCGGCGCTGATCCGCGCTCGTGGTTCGTTGATTAGTTGGTGTGCTGTGTGTGCCGTGCGATGCAGTACGCGAGTGAGTTCTTCGCAGCGTGGTGTGCCGCCGTACCGTGGCGCCTGCGCACCGAGCCGCCGAGCATCACCGAAGTGCCACCGTCGCGCGTCCACCCTGTGCGCTCCGTCACCCGCTCTTAAGAATTAATTTTTGTTACGATCCACGAAAATATTAAAATTAGACAATTCATCCTTAGACCAGATGTGTCATTTTCTTTCCCATGCAATTTTTTTGTTTTTGTTTTCGAAAGTTATCAAATATATTTTTAAAGTATTATTTAAAGTATATATTTTTAAATATATTATTAAAGTATGAAAAAAGAAAAGAAAAATAATATCGTAAATTTTGTAGATATATAGATATTTTCAGACGATATTTCTGGAAGATTCATGTATATTAATAATTATCAAAATTCTCAATTTTTATACATTATTATATTTGTATATTTATTTCGTCATTTGCTAAATTTATGATTTATGTATTTATTGAGGGATTAGATTGAGTAACTTCAATAATTCATGATCTTTAATAAATTTTAATTAATCGTAATAATTGTTTGAAAGAGTATTATACAATTCTTTCAAGGATTCATTTGCAACACAGATATTGATGTGCGTTGTTCTCAGAGCAACAGGACGTAGTCAAAGTCAATCTTATCTAGTTAAGATCAAACTTATACGATTGTATCCTCGCTTTACAGAACCGCTTTATTCTTACAGCCAATTGGCACGGTTGACCTGTCATTAGGATCAAGGATCTCAACACAGCAAACACTTGACCTAGGTTTTATTATGCTTTGACGATTCACCAAACTGCATTGTCCACTTAACAATATAACGAAAACTTGTTTCAAACTTCACTAACAATTAACGAGATTAGAAAACAATTGAATTCTTCAATCGGTTAGTTTGTCATACATACACTCTTCGGAATTCATAGAAGTTTTTGTAAAATACATTTGCATGCATCTACATTTAAGCTCACTTCAAAGATTTAAAAATTGACATTAATTTAAAAGTTGACGAATCGATTATAATAATCGATTATATAATCAATTATATAATATTTATTTAAATATAAATAATCGTGCAGATTATCGCTCCGCCCTAGAAAAAATATATATTTTTCCTCTTACAAATTGAAATCTGCAATTTAAAAATACATCAAAGAGTTGATCTTACGGCCCTGGATGTGGTATATAATCGGGGAATATAGTATGTTTCCCTGCCAAGTTGTCGTTGACTCACCAATACTTAGAGAGTGAAAGCCGTTTAAACCCTTGCATACGGATACGCGTGCGTGTGCGCGCGGCATGAACACGTGGGTTACATCTATAGAAAACACAAGTTGGATCACAGGTAAGTGGTGGGACAACGGTGCACAAATGCCAGCGTAATCTAAACGCAGTTGAGGCCTAACCTATCCCAACTATGACCTGGAAATATGTATAATTACGTAGTGTTTTGGAATATATAATTGATACATATCTTCGTTATATTAGAAGAACTTGCGCTTTTAAAATAAATCGTATAAATTTTTATTATTTATATATTATTACATCAAAAAGTAAAATTCTTTAATTGCTTCGTTTAAAGCAGAGTTTACCAATATTTTAAAAGTTATTGAATTGATTATCCCGCGTGCTTAATTAGAAATTCATTTGCCCTAATCATTTGATTATATTCATATATATTCATATATTATTCAAAATCATTAGATTTTTATATTAATATTAGATTTTTGTTGTGTCTCGATTTTTTGAAAAAGTTTGATAACAACATCTAAAATTTTAAAGATTTAATCATGAACTAAACATGAATTTCGTAAATTTTCATTATATAATTAAAAGTATTATAATTAGAATTAACAACATATATAATTCATAATACATAAAAAAATGACTTAACATCCAATGTCCTGATGCGATTACAGATACCATTCAAAAGGTCTATTCTCTAGATTCACACAAATATCATTATTTAGTATAATAGTGGCTTGAAAAGAAAACTTTTTTCTGTGCATTTAATCCAATACAAATACAAATACAAAGCACTTAATTCAATATAAATACAAATACAATTTGAATATTAAATAGTAAAATATATAATAAAGTATAAAAAGAAATTCTGCAAGATTCTAATTTGTTTAACTAAATTCATCTTAAGCGTGGTCCGCATATCAATGACAGAAGACGATTTTATTGCATTTTCATGCAGGCCTACTTGCATGCAGACAATGGACAGGCTGAGATATGTAGTCGGTCAGAATAGATGTCTATGTCAGCTGCCTAGTGGACTTCGCGTGGGACACTTTCCGCGTTGCAATAACTGCCCACCATTTGTAAGAAATTTTTCAGGTGCAGTTTGCACCGTGTTTGATTCGTGCGCAAGATAATATCCTAGAAGTAAACCTGTAATTACGAAACTCACAGTTCCACACCCACGTGCGATGCTTATTGAGAAAGTGTATAGATGTTTGAATCTCGTGTTGATTACTGATTTAAAACTAGCTTCCTTTCTATTTCTATTCATTTTACGAAGTCCTGAACAAACAAACCGGATTACCATGACGGACACTTTTATCACTTCTATCACCCACAATTTGTCCCACGCCATGTATTTGCAATGTATTGCGGAGGCATACTGCGAAGGCATGGTACATGGAAGGCTTGTACTTCGAGAACGAACGAGAAATAGATAAACAT
>NW_012130309.1:0-6439 GCF_000143395.1 Atta cephalotes | reverse complement strand
AGAGAGAGAGAGAGACTCTCGCCACACACGTACACGATGTACAGTTTCGACCCGATCGTTTCGTATTTTTAGGTTGTTGGTAGTGCGTGGAACTTTTACATATTTCAGGAAAAAGCTGCTTTTTCGACAGACACGCCTCTTGTCTATGGGGTTCTATCAATAGCAAACGCGGAAACTGGCTCGTCCTTCGTTATGAAGCCTCTCCAAATCTGTGAAATCTCTTTCCGGTTTGACAAAATCTCTAAATATCGAGACGCCCTCAGTTAATCAAGACTATATCTACGTGAAGAAGGATCTCTCTTTCTCTTCCAAAATCTCCGATATTACCTTCAACCGTGGATGTGGAGCCTCTAATAATCTTCCTACTTATTTTATAATTTTGATCAATTATATTCTTTTATTCTAGAAAGACAAACACAATTTGATTCCAAGCACATTTAATGTTAAAAAATGCAAGACAATACAGTGGTATTGTATTTATAATAGAAAGTATGTATGTATCTATGTATTTACAATAGAAAGCAATTATTTTTTCTGCCTTTTTTTCATACATAAAAGTAATTGCGCATACAATATTGCCAATTATTGCTAATATATTGCTAGTATTGTCTGTGCTAGCAATACACATAGCAATACATTAGTAAGATATTTGGCAATATTATGTGAGCGATAAGTGGCAATACATGAGGTGATTGACCCTTCAAAAACTAAGTATCAAAAGCGATATATAAAGCATCGTAATCAATGAATATATAAGTATAAATAAGTATTAAATAAGAAGTTATTTAGACTACAACGTTATAATCTAAAGTATACGATACCATGACATATGTATCACGATTTTTAAGACATATATATATATATATATATATATTATCTACATGAAATGTCAAACAAAGATCAGAAGTCAAATCATATCGTATCATGTTTGTAGATTTAAATTATGTTTGAAAAGAAAAAAGAAATAAATGCCAATAAAAACGCGAATCGTGTAGAAATTTTTTTTTACGAATATATAGGTAATTCGTCATTAAAAATAAATATCTCTCTACGATATTATAAATAAAATATCTATCTATAACAATGCTATATTTCTAATATCGAAAATCATGTTCGTGCGTTATTTGTGAGATCGTGTTTTGTAGTTTATATAAAGATAGGTTTGATTTGTGTCTCAGGTATTATAACCAGTCCGCGATTACGAAGTGTTACAATATCGCTCAGAAGCCGACCCTTTGTTAGCCGCGCGCGTGAAAGCTGGTCTTTGATTTACTCGTGACGCCGAAGTTATATGGCGACAAGTATGAATGAGCCATTAAGGCCCGGAAATTTCGTAGTCTATAAAGACTAGTGTATTCCGGTTATTTATCTAAATTGCACAGCGACTCGTTAGTTTCACGCGTATTACTATAAATGCGGTGACACATTTCATAGACCTGTGCGCGTCGGTCACTAAAAAGGAATATATTCGTCGAGTGACTTAATCTTGTTGTATGTGAATGTAGTCGAGTGCTCCTCTGACGATTTTTCAAATAAATCCCTGACACACCGTGTATTTAATTCTGCCTATCTAAGTCGCGCGTGTGTGTACATCGCTCTCGAGAGTAACCCGATTTCCATTCAATGGAAAGATGGTGTAAAGATCTATTTGGATTCACCGCTGGAAAAATGGCGAATATAGTGCTGCCAGTACGATGTAATTGTGTTGTCGGTGCTCGATAAAAATATTCTCACGGAAGTCACTAATCTTATTGATGCGCCATTGTAAATTCCTCGGGAGTTGCAAGAGAGATGCAAATTCGTTCAGTATATGTGTATCCGAAGTCTAAATATACTGGGAGAGAATATAGAATATTTATACCTAGATAGTCGTTATATTCGTATATATTTATATCACTGTCTGAGGCATTGATAGATCGACGATTGTACTTCAGGTCAAAAATAAATCCTAAACTTGTTACAAACTGAAATATGTGCACGCTAAATTATGTACTTATAATAATTGTTAAATATTTTATAGCTGTTATAGCGATAAAAATATTTAATTTACTTAAACAATTTTTATCATTTATTTACTATAACAGGATGCAATCAATTTACTGTATACTATAAAAGCTTACTATGTATCCTCGATAATGTTGTACTGATGAAGTTTAATGACTGCAATATAAAGAAAGAGCAAAGAAATGATTCTTTCAGGAGTTAAACATTGTCGCTATAATATATAGATAATTTTATTCATTGTACTTAAAAATTGTTAAAAATTTTATTATTCATAAATTATGCGTAATGAAACTTTCAGTTGTAGGTTTTGTGACTTTGTATTTGACATACATTTATTGTCGCGCCTAATGATACTTTCAGTTTTATTACATGGTACTATCCGAGAACTTTCTAAGCAAATATACCTATGTAGGTTTCCCATGGAATAAAATGGTAAGCAATGCTAATAACTGCAATCGCAGAATAGCATTCGAGCTACCAATGATACAAGTACAGATACTATTGACTTTCACATTCAAAAATTACGCTTCCGTTTCAAAGATAGTGTTTTATGTATTTTCTTCATTAGAAAAACTTTTAATTTAAATAGTGATTGTGTATAGTTTTAATACTAAAACTCATTATCTGGTAATTACAATTGTTAGCTTTCATTACACCTATTACCGCTATTTATCTCAGAATTTGCATTCATTCCTTCTCAGTGTATATATCTGCTTCTATATGTATATATTTGCTTTCCTCCGAAGCTTTTCCTCTGCAATACATGTTTTATGTCGCGTGGAGTGTAAAAAAATAACGCGCTTAACTAATTTCCCATTGTATTGAAATCTCATTCGTAGAAATAGAAATTCATCTTATCGACAAAGCGTCGAGGCATGAACCTACCGTATTCCTTCTTTTCTCTTTCCTCTGATTACACATATGCTCGCATTTTTTTTTAACCCTCGTTCCTCGACTCGTTCACACCACGCAGTATCCGCGGTGACAAAAGCGCAGCGATAGCGGACATAAACCGTTATGAACGTGGGCGTCAGACTAAATATACCAATGTAAATATTCACTCGTAGATTATAGGAGGGTGTGGTGGGTATGTCGCACTCGGAGAAAATGCATTAAGCGAACGAGAAGAGCCAAGTCTCGCTGTTACGCATCGCGACATTTCCAAAAGTATAAGTCTCGGCCGCATTACGGGCGGATGCAAAATTAAGCGACGGATAATTGGAAAGAAAGGACAAACATCGCGACCGAAAAACTTTCTGTCACAGCTTATTCTCGCATAATTTGCGATTAGCGCCACCATCTGAGACTGTCTCGTTGTTGTGACAATCGCCGCGAAGTTTACGATCGCAAAACGGTATTCAACGAATTCGCAAAATTATACGCTGATACTTATGACGAAAGGCAACAATAAAAATTGCAAGTAGCGATCATCGCGATTCTTTTTTCGACGCTTGCGTAAATGCCTCAATCAAATGCGATGGTATTTTTTCTCTCGAATCTCGTACGCAGCGTGATATGTATTTATCGAAGCGTAAAAAATCGCTCTTTGCCATCTTATGGGAGGATGACTATTGACTATTTTTTGTTTGTTTTTTTAGAGAAATAAGTTTACTCGACCGTGAGTTTAGTGCGCGCCACGGATATCGAAAAATAGGTTTAACGCACGATTTGTGATTGACGCCTCGTTGCGTTCGTTATTGTTACGATTTACGCCGAGATATTTTACGATCGCGTATTCTGCATTTCACCCGAACAAATATTCTCCGATGCAGGAGGAAATGCAAAAAGGAAAATAACGTAAAATTACGGAAGCATTTGAAATAAAAGGTAGAATAAATAGACAAGCCCGTGCTTTTACGATATTTTTATACGTGCGATCGTATTTATGTTATAATCATAACTTATATTTTTTTAATTTCATTAAAAATGTAATTATGTTATGAATATTTTAATCCTGAGTCCACATTCTAGATCTTTTGGTACAAAATTTCATTCTTAAACTCTGAAATAAAAAAGGTGAAAGGTTCCTCTTCTAAAATATTTTGCTAAAAAAATTATTTAATAATGTAAGAAGAAATGTTGAAAAATTAGACCAGTAAAATTTTTTCCATTTTTTGAAAGATTAGACCAGTAAAAAGAACTTGGATTGAACGGAACAAAAATATGATTGTAAACGGAGGATTAATAAAAGATAAATTACCAATTGACATTCGATTTTGATTCGATTGACATACATTCGATTTTACTTGAAAGAGCTTTTATCATGACTTATTTTAATTGTCTGTTTGAAGATCAAGCTGAATACGAAGAATTTTACGTTAACATCCTGATGCCAGATGACGAAATTTCTTATGGGAACAGTGAACATTTTGTGAAGTACAGTATAAACTGAAATAAGTTGAAATTATATCTCAAATTTAAAATTATACAGTTAAGTTTATTCAACTAATTTTAATATGCAGTAAATAATAAAATAAATTAGTTTGAAATATAAAACGAGAGCTTACTTTGCAATTTTTAAAATGCAGAATGCATATATAAAATCGCGATAAAAGTAATTAAATTATCTCTCAATAAAATTCTAATTTACCTATATCTAATAACGATGTTGGACGATCATAATTTCTTTATTCTCTACTCCTGACTAAAGAAATAGATTTGATTTCTATTGAAAATTTCTTTAAAGATATATAAAGAGCCTAATTCTGGCTTGTTTTATAAAATATCATAACCAAGATAGATAACCGATATAATGACCTCTGGCTTGTCTTCTATATTTACTTATCACACTACTCTCATGACTGACATGTTTGTCGGTATAATTTTATGATTGCAGCGTAAGTTTGTTGCGAAGAAGTTTATCATGCGATTGATGAATATCTCGTAACGGTTATGTCCGCCGGCATGTCGAAATATATTTTTTATATTTTCGTGATAGTAATTGATAATCCAGAAATTAATAAATCATGTATACTTATAGAAAGTTTCTTTATGAACTTACATTACTATTATATATAATCAGATCAAATCCTACTCGAATTAATATTTCTTAAACGCTTGCTTAACACAGTTATATTGATTTCATTGTTTTCAAGTACATGTCATAAAATAAAAAACCAAGTTCTATGAATATTTAAAAAATAAGAAAAATATAGATAGACATAGACATAGACATTGGTACGATATTTAACATTATGAATCATATTATTGAATTAAATTTTTTTAATGTTTGTATATTTCTTTTTCATTTCATCTTCATTTACATTAATATTTATTGTAATATTTAAAATGATATCATTTGATGTACACAACGATATGTAGAAATTTGGTCGGCCCGATTAATTTCTCCGTCGCGACAAACTTTAGCACCCCGACACCAGATGACGAAATTCTCTCGTGCGTAGCACGTGCGGTTAAAACGAAGTCACAAAACAAACCCAGAAGTCGTGCAGGACCGTCTGGAGGCAGCAGGCCTCCTCGTTTATCGGCGTGCTACTCGACGACGGAAGGACGTCCGCATTACGAGTAAATATTTGAAGATCTTGACTCGTAACGTCGGAGATCCTCTCCTCATAAAAACCGCGGGATGTAGGATCAACGTGTGCGTTCCACAGCGATCTCTGCCAAATTGCGAGCATGTCTATTCTCGCTGCAAGAAAGTCGGATGTACTTTGTGACGTATTGTCTTGCTCCTTTGCTACTCAACACAGACAGCATCACATCCGCCATTTACTTTATTATTAAAATATCATGTTTTAGAGAAAGACAAATGAAGATACATATAACAGTATCTGTCTATTATAAAACAGCTATAAAAATTGATCAAAGATTATATTGACACTGAAGTTAAAAAGAACTTTATAAAATGCATGCTTGCATACAGATTACATATAACATTGGTATCATTATAGTCGGTGTATTTTAATCAAAAATTTTTGTTCGGTAAATTTCAATTAAATTTTTGATGCTACAACAAAATTTTGATTCATAGAACAAAATACTTTTCCTAGTGTAGCTTTACAATCTGGATCTTTTTTTTAGCACACACAAGTGAAGTTTTTTAAATTTCTCCAAAATAAAAGAACGCAGTCCGTACGCGAGTTTTTCTTCTAAAATACCTTATTAAAAAATTATTTGATAATGTGATAGAAATGTTAAAACGTAACCTTGAACTCTCTTTTCCACATTTTCTTTGAAAGTGTAAAATAGTAAAAAAACTGAGTTGCACAAAGGGAGTAAAAATATAATTGCAGATGGAGGATTAGTAATCTTTTTTTATAGTTTAATAATTTATTAACTATTATAGTATATATATATATATATATATATATATATATATATATTTTAGTAATTAGAGTAGAACAATAATAAGTATACGTCCGACGTTACGGACGTAATAATTATTACGTTAGTTAAGTTAAAGGTAACGTTAAGT
>NW_012130308.1:0-6464 GCF_000143395.1 Atta cephalotes | reverse complement strand
TCCCTTCCTCTCTCTCTCTCTCTCTCTCTCTCCCCCCTCCCCCCCTCCTCTCTCTCTCTCATGCAAGAGGAAAATAATTTCACGCATAAAGTGAAAAGATTTATTCGCAGTAGTTAACGAAATTAATTAGTGATGATGTTTACGTGTCAGGGTACCTTGGATTCAGAAAACATCGACGAAAGAAAAGTGTCCCGTGTGAAAATTCATTCGGCCAAAAACCGAGCCAAAATTGCCATCTGGATATTCCATAACAAACGTTATTCCGAAATGCAGCGTCAACATCTCTGATAAGATCCACATGTCCTATTGAATTATATAAGACATCGGTTTGACTTTGGTACTACAATAGAACGCATGTTCCTTGCCATGATCAAACGAACGTTTCTCGCATTCTCAATCGATGTCATGGCCAAGGCTGATGCGCCAACATATTTTTACTCTCTACATACCGTTATATGTTTTATCTTGCGCAACATGAAGATTACTTTTGAATTTTCGCAGAATTACGACACCTTAGAATTGTGTAATGCATTCTTAATAAAACAGAACACAATACAGGGTGACAAAGTTTAGTCACAAAATTTAATCAAAATTTATCAAATCATGGTTCAGTTAACAAGCTGTCATTTTTTGTAGTCATTTAAATTACATATGTTAAAAAAAATAAATTCTGGAATGTTAGTTACATTTTATTAAATATCAAAAAGCCTTGCATTAAAAGATTTTTATTTACTGAAATAAAGATCGCTCTATTGAATGCCTGAGAGAATTTATTCGTAGAAAGATGCGAGCCATCGATGCGTTTTCGAACTTCTTAAAGCTTATACCAAAATTAAAGGTAGCTATTTTGGATGTTAATTATTATTTTTGATGTTTAATAAAATATAACTAAAACTTCAGAATTTTTTTAATAAATATATTTTATATAATATCTACTAATGATTTAATAAACATAAAACTTTGTGGACAAACTTTTTGTCACCCTGTAATTTTCTGCAAGGATACATTTTCTCGTATTATTTTCATACTTCTATAATTCGATTCGGAGAGAGATCTCTCTAACTAAAGCTGCGTTCCGTTATTCATTGCAAGTACTGAAAATCTATAGTATTCGTAATATAAACTATAGAGTTTCAGTATTCGCAGTGAATAACGGAACACAGCCTAAATTATAAGATATTTTAGCACTTCATTTCCGCAAGCCCCAATCATATATCGTTAATTTCGCAGTTCGCGTATTGTTAATGCTTGAAGTGACTAATATGTGTGTTTTCTGCACAATAAGGTATCCTATCAACATTCCTTTTCACTATCGATTTTTTCTGTTTAGCGTAGAATCACGCACATCACGATCGGTCATGCATAGTTGACTCTCTTTATAGTCCGGCTAAAGTGTAAGTGAATTTCTGAATATGCGCGACTCCAATCCATGTGGATTCCAAGCACGAAGCAAGAAGCACATGCCATACCAATATATCCTCTAGGAATAACGATTTTATATTCTCAGAAAAGAAAATGTATTCACACGAAATTTACAAATAAATTACAAAATTGGATTGAATTCCCTTTCATTTCCCTTCTTTTCCTCGTGACATTTTCTCTATAATTTAATATTGAAATAAAGTTTTTGCTTCCTTTGTTTTATATAATGTGTACAATCATCTAATTATAAATAATTAAATATTAATTTTGATCTAAATTCAATTATCTTTCCATTTTGGGCACGAATTTCATTGTTCCTTGTTATTTAATAATTATTTGTAGATTTTATGTTTTATAAAAAAAAACAAAGATTATTCGATTAAAAAGCCCCAGAGCCAATCAATAAAGGATTGCATTTGTCGGTTTATAATTTGTTGTTTCGTATTTGTTAACGCAGAAAATAATAAAGATCGTTCGGCAACGTTTCATATACACTTTTTCTATTTCGTTCACAGATAATATTAAAAAAAAGAGGTTTTATCTTTACGCGAACACAATCGGGGGGACCTAGATGATTTTCAATTTTCGTGAAAAAGTAAAAATATCGGATTTACATCGTTATCTCACTAAAAGCGGATTTAACTAACGTTATTTTGCTTTAAGTTTAGTTTTTTTTGGATGTTGCTTCTCGTAAATTTTTGTTGCTTTAGAATTTAGATCATTCCTGTGTATAAAAAGAACGAATACTGAATTATCAAAAAATTTAGCTTATATAGATACAGGTCTAAAAATAATTTTGTTATACCATCAAGATAATTATATAGAATGCTTACACGTGATGACAATACTACAAAAAGTTACAAAATTTTAGTTTAAGTGTTTCATGTATAATTATTTTGATGATTTAAACAAAATTATTTTTAAAACATCTATTTAAGCTAAATTTTTAGATATTTTAGCAAATCCGTTTTCTGTATATCTTTCTGTATGAGGATTATTTATTATTACGTTTTTCTAATTAGAAGAAAATGCGGGACCAGAATAAAAGTTGATGTGCTGGAAAGTACAAAGTTTTTTAGTCGGATGGTGCCACTGGAAAGATTAAATGATATCACTAGAAATGACATTTCCTATTTCAGCGCGTCTGATAAGACCAAAAACGGACATTTTATCTGCGTGTTAGTTCCGGTCCGAATGGTGATTCGGCGAGCATTAAAGATCCAAAAGTGCGAAAGAAGGAAAAAAGAAGAAAAAGGACGCTGTAAGCACAGCGGAGATATTGCAGCAGTTCATTTTATCGAGACGGTATTTTAAAAACACGCGCGCTCGTAAAACCGGCAGTAAAGGCGGCCGTTTCGCTGCGGGCGCGAGAACGCCTCCTCTACGCGGAGTAAATTTTTGTAAAACAAAGTACACGAATTTTTTTGTACATGACAGTTGCTAATCCAGACATCGTAAAATTTCACGCCCCCCAGAGAAGCCATTGAAATTTATCTAAAACTGGAATAAATCCATCGTGTATAATACCACCATATAAAAGAAACATGATAAGAGAAAATTCACTATTGACTTGGATATCTTTACATATAAATTGTAAAAATAATAATACTAAATAAAATTATAGAGATATATGTATATATGGTATGGTATTAAATAAAATGTAATTATGTTTACGAAAGTGTACATATACAAAGTGAAAAAAACACAATAAAAATTTTTTTGTGTTAAAAACAATCCTTGTTAAAATTTAGCATAATTTGATTATAATAATTTGTGTTAAATTGATATTTAACATTTCTTAGTATTAAAATAATGTAATTTATAATAAGTAAGTAAACACAAATAAAAGTAGTATAGTAGTTTTAAAACAAACTGTAAGATAAATGAATACAAAACAAATATACATGTTATTTAATACATTGTGAATTCTAATTTTATTAAAAAAGATATGTTTCCAAATTCTGTCAATCTTATATTTATCGTGTTAATTTTTATATAATATCTGTATTTCTAACATATTGAACTTGTATTAAATTAACAAACAAATTTGGATAGACCGTTTAGTATATGTGAAATGTATTAACATTAACACAAATTTTAAAACTGTAAGTTTCGATATGTAAGATTTCGTATTATACTATTAAGATTAGACGCATTCTATTCTCTAAATTTTTTAAAGTAAAAACTCATTTCAAAAGAGTTAAAATACTGCCATTATTAAAAAAGAATGAAAAGAAAATTTTGCATTTTTAAATAAGAGTAACAGATTTTTACTCTTTTTTTTTGGAATGAGATTCATTCCAAAGGAAAGAAAATTCATTTTTTGGAGCGACTCTCATTCCAAAAAAAAGAACGGAAGTCTACGATTCTTATTCAAGAATGCAACTTTTTCATTCTTTTTTTTCAATAGTGGCAGTATTTTAATTTTTTTGGAGTGAGATTTCACTCTGAGAAATTTATAGAATATAGATGTAGCTGTGTATTCGCTTAAACATGAAATATATATACATTATCGGTTACTATCGTAAATTCGATGGGATTAATATACGGCATGACATAATTCCCGAAGCGATCGTAAAAGCCATTTGTAGCAAATTGCCATTGACGGATTAATGCATGTTCCAACGCAACCTCTCGTGTCGAAACGTAAGCGGAAATTGCGAATGGGTATACAATAATTGTTTGTAAAATAAAGAATAAATTACAAAGTTATATATTGATTCTCTCTTAATTATTTATGAAAAGTTTTCACAGCTTTTGATCTTGAAAAAGAGAGAATACGTTTCTAAATTTTACAGAATTTTCTTCCTTCATATCACTTTTTACTTTGAAAGTAACATAAGAGTGACAAAAAATATAATTTTTGAGATATTAAGTATGGAAAGAACGATTTTGAAGTATTTAAAAATTAGGCAGATACAGATTTGAAAATAATTTTTTTTGGACCTTCAAAATAATTATGTAGGAAACTTAAGCATGACGAGAAATGCTGCAAAAAGTTTTAACATTCCAGCAATCAGATTGAGTATTCTATATAATTATTTTGATGGTCTAAAATTAGTTTTTCAGCACATTAACATCTTTCTAATAGGATGCCTGATCTAATAGGATGCCTGATAGGATGCCTGATTCTAATAGGATGCCTGATGCATCAAATTATTAAATTATGTGTCAATTTAATGTGTATTACTATGATAGTTTAATTTATAAGTCCGAAAAATTACTTCGGCGCGCAGTTCAAATGACTACATACCCAGACAGCACAAGATATTCACTGGACATACAGACTTGATTTCAATCTGATCCAAACGTCTATAGACTTAGTATGAATGTTTTAAAAACGTACATTATTCAATGTACAAAGTATGTTTACATTTGGATATTTTAAAAATGTTCAGCAAAAAATTTTTATAGTCGATGTCTTGCCGTAAAGGAGAGAATGAAATATAGAAAGTCTCTTAAAATAACTATCTTACTCTGTTTAAACTATAAACTTTCAGATTCACTTCGTATGCGAAATATTTGATCTAGATAACATATACTGTGTAATAAATTTAAACTTCTTTTTAGATCATAAATTATTGTAGATGAAATATGATTCTTATAGATTTTTTATCATTTAAATTAAAAATGAATCCACAAATAAAATTGCTATATTACGTCACATATTTGACAAAATTGAACTTAAAGTTATAATACTAAAAATAGCATTTTTGAATGCTTTCAAGCTAAAATAGTTAAAAAATGTGACGTAATAGAGCAATTTCATTCACTGAATATTTTCACATAGCACACTTTATCCAAAGAATGTCTTAAGGACATCTTTAGTATATACGTTTTTTTTAATGTCCCTAGGACATCTGTGCTTTGTTGAAAATTTTCAACGACAAAAAAATCTACCCAGCCAAGCGGATATCTCACGATACACAAAATAGCGCTACTGTACTGCCACGAGGTGGTAGTGTACGGCGTAACTATACGATAACAGTACAAAAAGTGTACATGATATTATAGTACAGCGTATCAACATTGTACTGCATATTGTTTAGATACATTATATTATATAATCCGTATCAATGGGTATTATTATCGACAGGAGAGAGACTGTAGAGATCTCTAGTCGAAGACGATGTACATGATGATAACTGGTACTGTGAAAGTACAGCGTATGATTTCCTAACCTGAAAATAGTCATTATAATAACAATCGCATGAAAACAGCTGCATTTCGATGATTCACGAACACTTACATAATCGTGGATGTATAGTTATGATACATCTGATCAATATGGTCTTGATAGAAATTTGTGCAGTTCAACTGAACATCCAGTCAGTTTCTGTCTAATATTTAATCTTTATGTTACAATAACTATTTTGAGGTTAGGAAATCATACGCTGTACTTTCACAGTACCAATTATTAACATCCATACATATTAACAGAAGTGAAACTCCTCGTGCGATCTTAAAAAAATTTTCACTTGTCAAGTCAGCGAACACAACACATCGCGAGCAGATTTAGAAAATTTTTTGCATGAGATGAACATTTTTTAAATGTCCAAATGTGAATATACTGAATAACAAACATTTTTAAAACATTCGTACTAAGTCAAAGGCGTTCGAACTAAATAAAAACCAGATTTAGCCGTCCAATGGACGCTGTCCAGGTATAAATATTCTCATTGAAATTATTTAAGCATCTAAAATCTAGCTTCGACCGTTATAGACTTTAAACTCTAATTGTATATTCACATATACGATCTTAATAAATCTTTTATTATTGCTAACAAAATTATTTTCAGATCTGTATTTAGTTAAATTTTGAGAAAAACCATTCTTTTTGTATATGAATGAATTAAGTAAACATTACTCTATTACAATATAACCATCATAAGTAAACTAACTCAATTTATCAAAAAAAATCATCAGAATCACAATTTAAAAATTGATTAAATAATATCGATAAAAAGAATATACTTAACATAATCGAATTTTTATCATTTCCGTTTACCTTTAAAAAATCATCCTTTTTAAGTTGTGATGAC
>NW_012130307.1:7550-10519 GCF_000143395.1 Atta cephalotes | reverse complement strand
TTAAGTTAAAGTTAATTAAATTAAAAACTTAAAAACCTTAAAACTAACTAGTAAGTAAAGGTAAAGTAATAATGTAAATATACTATATATATATATATATATATATATATATATATATAGAACAAATAATACATTTAATTTTCTAAGCAAATGAATCGTTACATTTTTATTTTTTATTAATACGTATATTGATTAAAAGCAGTCATATCACTATAAAAAAAGACATCATTTTTTAAAGGGCATGCAAAAGAAAAGTATGCAATAACTATCTATTGTATCCAATAAACGTAAAAGCTAAATACGCGAGAGAAAATGGAATGTTAAAATTTTTATACTTGAACATCCATGAAGCTATTTTTATTTTCCATTATCATTTTTGTCGCTTGTGCTTTTAACTAATTGTCTTAATAATTTCTATAATGAAATTCGATATATTGATTTGATATCGAGTGGAAGTTGGTTTATGCGACGTCTTGCAGCTTTCGATTAACCCAAGACTACATGTTCTGAGTAGCATTATCTTTTTAATTAATCTCTTACTCATCTATTTCGCAGGAAGTTAAAGTAATGAAGTAAAATGAAATGCAGGGACACGGCAGAATCAATGAAAACTCGAGCACAGTACTGAAAATTAAAAAAAAAAAAAAAAAAAAAAGAAAAAAGAAACATCAGCCAAAGTGGACAACATAAAGGCAAACGAAGAATAATTGCAAGGCAAAAATAATAATCTGCAACGGAAAGGAGATTAACTGTCGATAAAAAATTATATCGTTTAGAGAAGCCTCAGATTACTAAAGTGTCATCGCAATATAATGCGGCGGGATTCATTTTTAATGTATATGTGAATGATATATGAATGACAATGAGAATGTATCATGGCGACAAATAGATTCTAATAAACTGACGATATAAATCGGGAGAATCGAGAATATTTAAAGACTACTGAATAGACAAGAAGGCGAAATAAGATGTTCACAAAGGAAAAGTAAAGAATCTACTGTTCTAAATATAAGATGGCTATATTAAATACGAAAAGTCAATAATACTAGGTGAGATATTTATATGAATGATTGCGAATGCATGCAAATGAATGATTTGTACGGGCACTTTAATAAAAGTTACCGAACTCCTTGTAAATTAACTAAAAGAAAGGAGCCCGGTTATGCCCAATTATTGTCTCTTTGGCCTTACAGTGAAATTTGTCTTGACTCGCGACATACACCAAGATTACAAAGAATTTTGGTAAATCCCGCCGCTAAATCAGTAGCCTTGTATCGTCACTGGCTTCTATATAAGATTAATGAGACAATCAAAAGATGCAAGTTGTATGCCGTTTATCGACGAATCTACTAAACGCTTTGGAATTACGAAAACACTCAGTTTCAATTTTATGAATATGTCAAAATGATAAAGCTTCTATAATTCAATATATAACTATATTGCTGTGACTATATATATTTTAAATAATTTATTTTAATGTTAATTTTTTTTATAGAACTGTAAATGTTCTATCAATAAAATATTAAAAATATTTTTTTACTCAAAATTGGCCGTTCAATATTCGCAAGGATAACAAAAATATAATAAATTCCCAAGTCAGCAACTATAGTATTCAGCGAAAAGCTATATTATTCATCAAAATCGAATTTCGTTTACAAACGTTTGTACACTCCTTAAAATAATTATGTGCAGTCGCTATTTCGCAAATACAAAGCTCGATTAGATTCGTCGGTAATGGTCATCTTTTGATCAACTACTCTCACTCACCATGGGGCTCTTGGGCCTCTGATAATGGGGCCTTCAGCCAGCCCCCTTTCCCGCCCCCTTTGATCATCACTTTGGGCCCGATACCATCTTTATTAGTCATTTCCTTAGTAGTGTCGGGATTCTCGAGTTTCTGATTCTGTGTACTCGCAGGGGATTCTGACCTCTGCTGCTCCGCGCTTGCCACTGGAATTTTTATTACAAGAAACCCACTCTACGTATCTCTCTTTTTCTAATTTTGTACACAATAACGCAGGAAGATACACGTACGACTGTGCTAAGCGCAATATCATCTTAGAGCCCTTACGAAACTCTACCGAGTCGTCCACCTCTTACGTTCCTTACGCTTTTATATCGATTCACATACCAGCCGACACGTCGTCCGGTTCATCAAGTACAATCGTGATTGCGCAATTGCGTTACGTGCGATTCGCGATCATGATTATCTCGGCCAATTCCGTCCGCGTTTCTATTTACCATTCATAGCTCCACGTCGTATTTTCATTCGTGCGACGTACGAGATCAATACCTCCGCCACGTTGACCGTTTCTCCGCGGAATCAAAATACCACCTCCGGCGTTGAACCCTCATTTTGAGTTTCATAGACATGTGCGTAAAACGACGTAATAGATATCGCGTAATTAGCGGCCATGCATTTTGCGTCGTCCAAGTCGGCGTTTCCTCGGTGAGCGCGTTCGGAAAAGCGCGCGGAACAAAAGGTGGCGATCGACCGGCCATCATAAACAGAATAAAAATTCATTACAATCGACCGGACTACTTTCGCCATCGTCTAATTATGCCGTTCATCCATGTAACGCGGTCCGTATGCGAATATTCCGCCGGCCGGCACAGGCTGAAACCGATTTCTCTATAAAGCCCTTTTTCTTTGATTCCCGTTCGTCCCTTCGTTTCCCGCTTACAGTCACACGCGGACACACCCGGGTGCGATAGCGCTCGTAGTGCGTGTGTATCGACTTCCGCGAAAGACAAAGGAGAAAATGTATATTCTTTTTTTTTTTACCTGAAAATTCGAGGTACCTCGGAGGAGCAAGATTGAGAGAGAGAGAGAGAGAGAGAGAGAGAGAGAGAGAAGAGAGAGAGAGAATGAGAAAGAAGAAATAAACGGAAAAAGGGGAAGAACGGAAACCCTAAGTTCGGAGACAAACTACCGCGTAGGACGAACGCATATACGTGGATGACCGTTA
>NW_012130307.1:0-3511 GCF_000143395.1 Atta cephalotes | reverse complement strand
GAGGAGGAGGAGGAGGAAGAATGGAGGAGTTGGACGAGCGAGAAGGGGGGAGGAAAAGCCAGAGCGTAGGTATAGGACGTTACCGAAGGGGGAAGAGCGGCAAGGGGAGGGGGGGAGCCCGAGGGGTGGCGGAGAGTATGAGGGAGATCCAGATGAAGAGTGGAAAGAAGAGAGGGCGCGCGGGAAGCGGGGGTGAGCGGCAAAAGCGGGAGGGGAAGGGGGAAGAACGCGCCGCGCGCGGAGGGTATAGGGGACGCCATTGCGATGCCATTTGCAAACATTAATTTCTCGGAGTTAATTAAAGCCGCTATCTCTCTGTCTCGCTTCTTGTTTCGGATCTCTCTTTCTCTCTTCCTCTCTCTTTCTCAAATTCACGAGAACGAGATGGGAATGACGAGAACGATGATGTCGACGACGAGCGAACACCGTTAAAACCGTCGTCGCCGAACAATCGTCGTCTTTCTCATCGAGAATGTAATAGAGCCACGGAATGCATGCGGTTATACTTTACCTCCCACCCGGTACATGTTGGCCGTCATGTTGTTGGCGTCCTGCGTGGACCCGAGAGCGAAATTGGCGTTCTCGTGGTTACCGTGACCCTCGTGGTATTCGGCCGGCATCGGCATCAAGACTTCGTACGTCCTCCGCAACGTGTGTTACAATCTCGCGGTCGCTGCCGCCGATCGCGGCACTCGCACCTCTCTCTATCTAATTACCTCCGTCTCACTCACACTCTCTCCCTCTCTCTCTCTCTCTCGCTCTCACTCCGGCAGTTTTCCCGTGGACTCGGATCTATCTTCTCTTTTTCTCTCGCGCTCTCTCTATCTCTCCCGTCAACTGAATGATACGGTCAACATCTCACAGCATAGTCACTCCATAGTGTTTGTTTGCTCATCGTCGATCCGCTACTACCAAACTTTCGCTCCCGTCTGCCTCGCCAGTCACCAGTGCGTCCTCTGCCCGTCTGTCTCTGTCCCCCGAGGGTGGAGAGAGGGGGGAGGGGGTTTCGCTCTTTCTATTGCCTATCTCCGTCCTCTTCTATTTCTCCCTCTTTCCTCTTTGTCTCTTTCGCTCCTTTAATCCCACCCTCCCTCCAGCCTGCCTGCGGAGTCCTGCGGGGGTTCGCACGGTGTCTCTCTGTCTCTCTCTCTTTCAAACCAGAGTACTACGTGCGTGCTTACCGTCAAACTGTTATTCACAACACTCTATCACAGGTATAACGTTCCGCTGTTCAAGTTCGGTTCGTTCCGTTTTCAACGACACGCTACCCGACGAACAAACGAACGTGCGTGTCGTGCGTGACACGCAACAACTGGAGGGCGGGAAAATCTCCCGTACGCGGTGCGTACAGTCGGCGATTTACGCGACTGTCGACTCACGTGCGGTCGCGGATGTTCCCCCCCCGAGAGTGCCGAGGGCTAACAACGTCGGCGACGACCACCGCTATTGCCGCTCGTATCACCGAGACCGACATCGCCCGCCATTTTCGTGTCGGCGAGCGCGAGCCGCTAACGCGGATGAAGGCTGCACCGAAGTGCCCCGGCCACCCGACCCGAACGAATGAACAAACACCACGCACTTGTGAATTCGTTCGCGAATATCACTCACCCGTTCACTCTCGAGCGGTGTTACACCGTTCGCCGCGTCGTTTAACGCGTCCTTCGGGCCAACTCGCGGCTTTGCGAGTCGCGAGAAGCCAACACACTCCGGCCCGAGTAACGGAGAAATAACCGATGGCCGAATGGCGAACCAGGCGAACGCCTCAAAGCGGAGCACGACAGCGCTGTTGTAGAGATCGCGTGAAACAGAACGTATCGTCTAGGGATTTTTTCTAATCTAATTGTGTTTTCCACTAAGATACTACTAGTTTGAAACACTAGGTGCATTCAGAAACGACGACTGTTCACTGAGCTCATTGAGCAAATAAAGGATCACTCTATTATTAATATATTTATTTATTATAATTTATTTATAATTAATAATTATAAATATAAGATGAAGCGATTTAAAATTACGCTCCACCATTCACTGAGCGCTACATAACCTTACGGCCTAAACACGGCATTAGAGAAATAATGAACAGTAATAAATAAGTAAGAAAGATGATATTAAAAATTATCTATAGTAGATAAAATTATTCTACCTTACGAATTATTAAATAAACATAATAATAGAGTAATCCCTTTTTTGCTCAGTGAGTGCTGCACTCACTGGGCAATTGAATGTAAATTGGTTTACGTATTTCAGTGTGTTAATAAATAATTGAATTCTTTCAAGATGATGAGATTGTTGCGATGATAAAAAATACTTAATTGAAAGGATTAAATTATTTATTAATACTGAAAATAGGTGAATTGATTTGTGTTTTCCATTGCTCTCTATGTTGCACTAGTTTTCCCAATGGAAGACTCTACAAGTTTATTCTGTGGACAACTGTTTGTGATTGATCCGCCATCTTTGTTCAATTCGCGCCAGTTTTCAAATTTTTCAAATTTCTATTTTCATTAAATATAAATATTATCTTTATAATAATTTTTAAACACATGTAAAAAATGCATGAAAAAAATTTGTTTCCATATAAATGAAAATATAAATCTCTCTACATTGATTTTCTGTAAATAATTAATTTTAATATAAATGTAAATAATTATTACATAAATATTATTTTATTATGTTAAACCTAAAATATATATGTAATTAATTTTATATCCAATTAAATGGCCATAGTTATTTTTTTACCACGTTGCGATTGACCATAGCCACTCACAGAGGCTGGAACCTTGGAATTTTTTCACTAGACCAACCAATCAGAATAAGATCTTATACTGAATTGGCAAATTGGCGCTGTGAACAATCAAAGATTACTAGTAGGAATGTGCAAGATTGGGTCAGGATCGGGACGAGATTTTGTAACTTTCGGGATTCCCAAGAATATTCGGATTTCCTGAGAATATTCGGGATTTCTAAAAATGTCAGAATTCAAGTAGAATATATCTGTTTTGTTGAATATGGTAGTTTTAGATTTTTGTTTTCTGTTGTTGAATTTCATTTTACAAAATTTTTTGTTTTATTATAAATCATACAGCAGGCTCTTTTACCATAAAAAGACAGAAAAGTAAAAATATTGTATATTTCAGAGAAAATCCAGTACTAGAATACTAATATTATAGATTGATAGAAAAACAATATTAAAAGATTTTCCGTACAATATCAGATATCGAAGATTCTCGAGAATCTGAAATTTTTTCGGAAATCCCGAAATTTTCCCAACCGCATCTTGCCATCTTGTTCCAAGCATCAGGTTTCGGGAATTTGGGATCTGCACACTTTTAACTACTAAATACTTTCATATTGTAATGTGATAAACAGCTATATGTTTTAATCCATTATTTGTTAGCAATGTATAGTTAAATTAAACTTCTCTTTCTATTTATTTTTGTAATATAATATAACTGAAGAATATACATTATATATATATATATATATATATATATATATATATATATATATA
>NW_012130306.1:5543-10004 GCF_000143395.1 Atta cephalotes | reverse complement strand
TATATAATAATATATATGTGTGTGTGTGTGTGTGTGTGTGTGTGTGTGTGTGTGTGTGTGTGTGTGTGTGTGTGTATTAAAATTCATTTAAAAATTAGAAGTGCATCAGATTTTTTTCAGACTAGAAATAGAGTGTCTCAAGCGGATTTTAATATGCAGAGATCAGATATAAATGAACAAAATATGTCAATAATAGAAAGAAGTCAACAAAAAAAATTGTAATAAAGAACTTAATTTCGCTGTCGCGAATGATTTATTTTCGCGGTTAAGCGATGGAAGAGTCCGGATAAGCGGAAATCTGACGGATTAATAAATGGCCGAGGAAGAAATCCTGCAAGTAATAAAGCTAATAAGTGAAATGATTATCTTAGAGCCAGACGATTTCCCTTCTAAGTCCAAACCACAGCCACGTACTCCCTGCACTCGTACAGAAATCAATAGCAGGCACGTGCACGTAATTGGTATAACCGTCTCGTTCCTATTGAATTAGCAACAATAATGACGTGATGATTTGTCAGGCTGTATGAGCCATTTATTCATTAGCATACAATACACTGAATAATGACAATAATAGTTAGACACACAAAGAAAAAGAGAAACGATGAAAAAGAGAGAGAAAGAGAAGAAGAAGGAAGAAGAGATGCATTTGCTGTCTACAAAATTCACTCGAATAGAGATCAATCGCGCAACAGATTGGCTGTTCGCTTTGCAGTCTATTAGATGGAATTTATCACGCCAACTTTTTCCTCTTTAGATGTAACATGCGTCTCCGCGTCCCGTGAACGACATCGGATCGACATCCATCTCTTTACATCTCTACCGGGCGCCGTTAACGCTTGAGCGTATTGAATTTACGGCACCGCGAATGGAAATCTCGGTCGCTCGTAAATTTCGACACTATGCTACGCTGCGTTCGTACAACTTATACGGTAACTTAAAGGGGGAATGACTTGAAGAAAAAAAAATAAATAAATAAATCTTTGATAATCGAAATTCCGCGGGGGCCATGAGCTTTTTCTCTTTGAATTTTAACGACTCGTGTCTCTTCTTGTGCGCTCCCATTCTTGAAGTCAAGGAGCCCCAGTTTCCGTTTCTTTTTCAATTTACACCATCATTGATTCAGCTGCGAGACACGTTATGCTTTTCATTCCATTTACAGTTTTATTTTTCGTTCATAGCGACTATCTATGCAGCTACAAGTGAAGTATCATTCGCATCTTACTCATTCTTGTGGAAAAATACTATTGGATTAATGGAAAAACTATTGGAACGATTTGAAAATGTATAAATTCGATTCGAATGGTTTTCCAATTATCTCCAATAGTTTTTCGCGACTCCAATAGTATTTTTCTATAAGTACGACCCAGTTACAAACAACTGATTTAGTTTCGGTCTACCGATAGTGAATTGTTTCGCAAATTTCTCCAGAACTGGATACCGCGAACAAATTAATCTTCCGTTGTGAGGAAATAGTTGCAGTCGTGCGTCTGGTTTGAAAGTTAACAATGCCCTTAATCAAATTTGCATTCTCTCGTTTCGAGCTTTATACAGGATGTTCTAGAATGAGATTTTAATAGCAAATCCTTCGGACCAATCTGTCCACTCGATTTTTCCGTAATTCAAATGTCAAAGGGCCATTGATTCCCGAGTTATGGAAATGTAGAGCGAATCCCAGGGCGACAATGAAATAACAAGAAATCTCACTGCTATTTAGATTTAAGTGGTCTTTACTTTTGCAAACTTTTAATTGCCAAGTTATTTAATATCAAATATTTAAAAGTTGCACTGGAAACGTTTCTTACAGAAAATTTTAAATATATGTATTAAAACACAAATGAAATTATTTTTCGTAAAAAAATATATATACCGTACAATAAAAGTGACATATGCCTTAATTAAAAGTGACATATATATGATTTAATAATAGAAAAACGCATGTGCATTCTTCTACTATTAAAATTTGTTAAGATAATTGTTTTAAATTTAAAAAATGTGAGTTTAATTATTACTAAACATTACTAAACAGATCTTGAATTTGAGATGCATAACTGTTTTTTGATATTCGATTTTGATATTTAACCGCAATGTTTCCAATATTACACAAGTAAAGGATGCACACTCGGGAATGATAAACATCGAAATGGTATCTACTTTTAAATGAATAATATCGCGACAACTGCGAACGCGAACGTTTGACATTTCTACCGACGGAACGCGTAGGTCTCGGCTTTGATACGTGAGCCACATATGCGAAGAACGATTATTACACGCTTGTGAATCGCGTTCAACGCGAAATACGCATCTTATATATGCTCGCAATCGCCGAACAGTCGGTGGTGATTACTCAATAAATCAATACAAATGACCCCAAAACCAGATTGGAATCGAATAATGCAACGATTATTACGCGCACAAAGGGCGCTCGTAACCAGTGCATCGCGCACGCAGCAGTGTCCCGGTACTTTGGCCGCACACGTTACAGAGTGGTCGTTCGTGGATATATCATGAAATTTGGGACACCCATTCAGGGTGGTCCTTCGGTTCAGTATGTATAACCCGCAGGGCAGATTGCTTTTCGAAACGAATCGATAGGGCCGAGCTTCGGATGCTAGATACAATCGGCGAGAAATCGATCGGATGTGCGCATATGTGTTGCTGAGAGAATTGACGAATCGTGAAATCATTGACAATACAGAAACGAGCACATCGCACAATTTTGATACGAGAGAATTGAAAGCTTGAATCGATTCGAATCAAGTACTGTCACTCTTTTATGGATTGTAGAAAGAACATCTTGGAATTGGAAAAGAAATGGGAGCCAGTATTGATCACATAGTGTTTTGAAAATTTAAATAATTTCTTTAGTATTAATTTTATTTTTAATTTCACGTACAACATTGCAATTTAAGAAATGAAATATTCTTTATAATGTCGAAAATGCATTCTGATTGTTAAAGCTATTCGTATAGACTTGATCAATTCTTGTAGAGAGAATTAAAATTGGCAAATTTTCTTTGATTACATTTGAATACATATTTTATTGCAATTTTCTCTAATTTTAAATCAATCGATCACCATTACTAAATGACAAGTAAAGAACTTGTGAATAATTCCTAAAAAAAAGTGAACTCACTTGATTTTTTTAAATGCAAACTTTTGCATTTTAAAAACTGCAAATGTTGATTGGTCAACGTTTTTTCTTTAAGTATTTAAGTCCCGCTGTCGCGGAAAGTTCTAATTTACATGGATAATAATATAATTTAATATTTTGTTGCGTCTGATGTATATAGCAAGTAGAGTCAAGGCTTCACCTGAAATATCCTATATTCGTCTCTCGTTTGAAATTGCGGAGAGATGCGAGATAGAATATTTATAATGCGTTGCATCTCATCGCACGGTTTCGCCTGCCGGAGGCTCGTAGTGTACCATGAATATTTAGAAAATTAAATCGGCCAACTTCGCTCGTGTCATGAGCCTTCACGAACGCTGGAGGCCTCGAAAAGTTACCCTCGATCTCTCGGATGGCGGTGAAGAAGCCGAAGCTATCGATATTGTTGCCGTGCCGAAGACCAAATTCGTTCGCGAACGTGAGTTGCATTCGTAATCTTATTGATAATCGCGATCTGAAATGTAATCGAAAAAGTATTTGCGAGAGACGCATCTTCTTAGAGATGTTCACGATCTAACGATGCATCTCAAAGTCCGAATCAAATTCGCGAATTGAATGGTTAGAAGATAATTGTAATCGTACATACATATGTCTGAATACTTTTTTTTATTGCATGTTTCAAACAGACATGTCAAAAAGTTTTGGATAGCGATCAAAAAATTTTTTTGCCTAAGGCAAAAAAAAATAAAAAGTAAAAATTTTTATCATCAAAGATAACAGAGAATTTTTTCACGATTCCGCCCTATAGATAAAGTTCGCTACTTTTCGCCATGATCGCTACTTTGATAAAATATCGCCAAAGAAATTAATTGAAAATAATTAACTAAGTTTTAGATAATTATTACGAATTATTATTATAGAACGATTATTTAGTTATTATTATTACAAATTATTATTATAGGACGGTACTTTCCAAGAATATTTTTCAATGTGTGTATGAAATATGTATCTATATTGCGTATTCATAATTATATTTGTGATAGAATACATTTATTACTATTTACTTTTGGGTGATATTCCTATTTGGAGTATGCTAAACAGAGTATTAAAGGCAATATAATTATACAAGAAGCACTCTGTCCAATTACGTATGAAAGTTATATTTTTGGATATGAAACCGAGTCGAGAAATAACAATTTTCATCGCGAATTTTAACAAACAGTAATATATAGCATTGATCCGATTTACTCTCAAATATCCGACTGACTCTCAAATAAGATTTTTTCATCAAATATTATTGTGTATACACACACACACACACACACACACACACACACATATATATATATTTT
>NW_012130306.1:0-2033 GCF_000143395.1 Atta cephalotes | reverse complement strand
ATATATATATATAATAGTATATATATATATATATATATATATATATATAAAATATATATATATGTATACACTGAAATCTCGTAATAGCGAGCGGTTCGAAAATTTGAACATTAACGAGATTATACTTCTTCATCATCCTATTTGACTCCAAAACAATGAAATTCAAGATTTGAATGGCTACTGCCTTTCCCCATATTACTCATACTACCATATTACTCATAATGCATATAAGATTTCTGTAAAAGAAGAAAAAAGAAATTGTTATACAAAAAAAAACGACTTTAATTTTGGAAAATCTTTTTTGTTAAATCTTCGATTACAATTTCGCAAGCACAGAATTGTTTATGCATGTCATACGCTTCTGGGGAAGGTATCATTTGGTATGTACAACCGTAGAGTTTCTGTATTAAGGGAATTATAATCTGAGGTAACAGCTGTAAGAGCTAAAATAAAGTGAATTTTTTATTTTTTTCCCCGATTTTCTCCTCAAATTTAGTGTGGCCGGTATTTTCTTTTGTGTGTACTTTTATTGTGTAAAAGGATTTTGATAATCTTTAAAGCCAATTCGGAGAAATTGGCAATCTACAATTGTCAGTAATTCTTGTTGATTTAGGATCCCCTATACTATAAGATTAATTTTCACGCTCCTTCTTCTATTTATCCTTTCGCAAAGTTATTTATACACTTTGCACGTAAAGCCTAAATATATTTCAAAGTAAGGTGTCAAGGACGTGAAATGACCGATGACGGAATGATCATCGTTGTGATCAGTATGTGTTCGTGCTGTAGCGAACGCGAATTCATGGATCACAAATGTATGCGGAGTGCAAATACGGATTTCGTGAGTTGAGACACGACGCACAGCCGATCGATTGAAGCGAAGCGACTTAAGACAGGAGCAGGTGAACTCTGACGTTTCGAGAAAATATGTTTCGATGGAAGATGCAGAGAAGAAAGGAGCAAGGGGAGAAAGACGAGAGTGATGAGGCGAGAGTGAAATAAAGAGCGGGAAAACACACCAGAGACGGTGCGACGCGGGAAGGTGAAACGAATCGTGCGGAGAAATGTGATGTTTCTAGAAATAGAAGGAAAGGAGGAAAGCTGACGAGAATGAAGACCGGGTAGCGTGAGGCAGAAATTCAAGAATCAAAAGTGGTAAACGACTACTATAAACAGCTGGAGGAGGAGAAAGCAGAAAATAGAAAAAGAGAGAAAGAAAAAAAAGTTAAAATCAAATCAAATCATGTGTGGACAAATTCGTAATTTCTCTTTTTTCTCTTCCTTTTTGATGTAAATAATTCAATTCATATCATCATATTCATAATTTATAATGTAATTTTAAAAATTGTATAAAAATACGAGGAAGATTTGGACTGTTCTTAAAAATTATAAAATTATATATATAATCAATGTACTCGTACTAAAATTAAATTATTAAAGAGAATCGTTATGTGGAAAATAAGTCTTATACATATTGATTAAAAAGGTTGTCTATTTACCATGAAATAATACGATTTTATTTTAATTTTCATAAAAGTATAATAAATTACGAAGAATATTGAAAATGTAGAAATATTACTAAAAGGATATATCGAAAAATATGTATTGAAAAGCAAAAAGATGGAAAGTGAGAAAAGCGAGGAGAGTAGGACTGATTCTTTAGGACAAACATTAGTAGCATCAATGGATCGATATTCCGGAATGAGATCTGAGTAGAAGCGAAAATTGGAGCACGCCGATGCAGAGGAAAATATATGTAGAATATGGGATGTACAAGAGTATATAGGTAATGCTCGCATATACATCGAGAGATCTTCGCTGTCTTGTCAAGTTCAGAATCTTTTTATCATCGAACAATGGTAGACCGACGGCGGTCTACGAGTGAATTGTATTAGCAGCGATAATTCATTTTCGTTTCAGATTGAGTTAGTCCGACATTAGACGCCTGTAGCTACTTTATAGCGATAGAAAAAAAAGAGAAGAGGAGAGAGAGAGAGAGAGAGAGAGAGAGAGAGAGAGAGAGAGAGAGAGAA
>NW_012130305.1:8174-12246 GCF_000143395.1 Atta cephalotes | reverse complement strand
GAGAGAGAGAGAGAGAGAGAACTACGTGTTTCTTCGTATCGATGAAAAATTAATACCTAAATTCTAAGCAAAATTGTAAAGCTCATAACATATTCTCTTATAAGAATTTATAAATGTTTATAACTTTATGCAATATATTTACTGATACTGACTTCTTGCTAGTCGTAAGATTCACGAGAAATCGTTGAATATTTATGAATGATCGTACATGTTATATACGCATAAAATTAAAACATCAATCTTTCTCTCTCTCTCATAGATTTTTATAAGTTATAAGTCTTACGAGAACAAATTACGAACCTTACGATTCTGTTTAAAATTGATCTATTAGCTTCATATCCTATGAACTTTATTAGATATCTAATGACATTTATGAGGAAAACATGTGCAACAAGATCCAAAAAATTGCATATAAATATAATAAATCTCTATTGTTCATATATAATTAAAAAATTTATGAAGTATTTATATAAATTTATATATAAATATTATATAAAAATGTTTAAATATAAAATACTTATATATTTATATTATAATTATATAATATAAATATATAATTATTATTTATATTATATTTATAAAAATATTTATATATAAATATTTATATAAATTTCGTCCAAATCTTTAATAATCACTGCAATGTAAATTAATAAGAATTATTAAAATTTAATTTATTACACATAGCTTATATGTATATCTTACATTAAATATTATCAACAAGTAAAACCTTTTCTTTCAAACAGTGGTTATAAATTTCTTAGTCGCACAAGAATGAAAATATATAAGTTATATATACGAATTTAAGTTACACATACAGATGTATTGTATTCTACTTATACTTTTATGCACAATTAGTTAAGTTTTTTTACAAAAATATTAAAAATCACAGACATAGACACATGAAAAAAAACGATCGTAGAATTTAATTTCTTTTGGAATAATTGCGACAATAATTGTGTAATAAATAAATGATTATTTAAATGTCGGAAATGATGATGTCGCTTTTTCTGTGCTCCGATCTCAAACGTGAAATAATTTTTTATAAAAATTCGATTATGAAGTGAAATATTATCGATTCGATAAATCAAAAGTACTATTTATATAATTTCTATCCTAAAAAATATTCTTCTTTATCACGCGTAGAGAATTAATATAGGAATTCGTTTCGCAATTTCGAATCTCACGTTATAGAATAAATTGTTAACGCGTCTCGTAGAATCGCTCCTATCAGCCTCGAGCTTTATGATATTGTTGCATGTCGTTCATTCGTACTTAGCCTCAATTTCAAACCAGCTGTAACGCAACGCAAGTCTCTCTTCGTAACTTCGACCTTGTTTTACGCAATTCAGACACAATTCACCTAATCACCGACGCTCTGCTTTCTTATCGCAGATGCGGATCAATCAGAGGAATACGACGCTCTGTGGATGTTGGAACGAAAGGCGCGCAGCATTGGTCAAGAAAGCCAGGATTCTCTTCCGTACTCGTCGTCGAAAGTACACGATACCTTAGGATGTGGTGGCGATTATCCGGTTCAGATGTATAGTGGAGACTCCTACATGCCGATGATACAGACGATACAGACCCACTACGTTTGTACCGATTGTGGCAAAAAATATAAATGGTTAGACAGTCTGAAGAGGCATCAAAGGGTGGACTGCGGCAACAAGGAGAAAAAGTTCTCCTGTCATGTGTGTGACCGAAAGTTCAAGTATCGATATGAACTACGGAATCATATCACCGCGCATCACTGCGGGTGACTTTTTCTTGTGAAAAGCTTTCCTTTTCGAAAGTTCGCGGACTAAAAGATCGTGACCTGATTTAAAGGCCGACAGGAGTGATGAAGATCTGTTGGAAACGAACGTTTCTCCTCTTACAGCTAAAAGAGTGAGAAAATCCTAATATAATTGTGGTATTCGTAATTGAAGAATATCTGCATGTTGTTAAAAAGCAATTTTTTTTTTAAAACACAAAATTTGTTTTGATATCTTACTCAATCTACATTACCCGAGCAGAATAAGTCATTGTAATATCAAAATGATGTCAAAATGACATTTTTAGGAATTATTTTGACATCATTTTAACGTTATTTTACCGCTATTTTGATCGTGAGTTGTTGTTTGTTCGGATAAAGTATAACTAAAATGGAGATAATTTTATTCATTATAATGTTTTTAATGTTCAAAATTGAGCTCTTTAGAAGGCTTCGCAGTTTCGTAAAACATAAGCCAAAAAAAGTCTTATGGCGAAATGTTGTTTCTACGAAACAAAATATATTATACAGTTTTCCGTGATTATATTTGAATAAGAAACAGATTATTTTGTTTATTATAATATTTTTAAGAGAGAGTGAAATTGCAAAATTTGATTGTTTAATAATAGATTTCATAACTTTGTAAAACATTTCTGATGGAAATTTTTTCCTGAATTGTAATGAATAATAATGAAATATTATTGAATTTCATATTGAAATTTATATCAATTGACTCATTTTCAGTACTATTTTATTAAAATTTCCATTACAATCCGTTAATATTTTATAAAGAATAATAAATTTAATACAAAATATTGTTATGTTATATTTAGCTTCGCGTTAGTAAAATACAATGCAAAAATACAATGCATTTGTGTATGGTTTTTACACATACTTACCAAACTTACATGCGAAAACCATGTATAAATGTAAATTTGACATATCTGCAGATAATTTGATCTTCTCGTTATATAGAAAGATCAATTCAACGTTTTTCATTACGTTAACTGATTTCATTATTGTTCAGCAAATTTCATTACAATCTTTCAACTATTAATTCCAACATTTTACTTGTCCTGTTTCCATTTTCGGTAACTTTCATTAATAAATCTGTAAAAATATTGTATATTTCGTTCCCATTTCATTATTTTCATTAATTTTCCTTAGAAATTATAGTATTTCAGTGTATATTTCAATGTACAATAAATAAAAGCATATTTCAATATACAATAAATAAAAGTATTATATGTTTTACATTACTTTTCATTTTTTCATGCATTTTCAATAATTATCTTTAGGATTCATGGTATTTCTGTATAATTCAGTATCTCTGAATAAATTAATATATACATTTATTAAATATATGTGCATTATTTTTCGTTTTTCTTAATTTTCATTAATTATCATTAAAATTTATAGTATTTCAATATTAAAAGTATTATTTATGCTGAAATATTTTCAATAATATTTCTGATTTTCATTTCCCATTTCAATGATTTCATTGTCAATTTCAACAATTTCAGCTATTTTTTTCCATCAGGGATAAATCAAAAGTTTCATGGCAAAATATTTCTTCTATAAGACAATATACGTGGTACAAATATGTATCTGCAAATGATGAGTTTTCTCATCATTTCTGCCGGCCTTTAAGCTTTGTGACTGCGTCTCGAAGCTCAAAATATTTGTGATCGAAATTTATCAGCAATACAGCGATAGAGATAAGTTTTTTTTTTAAAAATAACATTCACTCCGAGAAGATTTCTTATTTATAAATTAGATAATAAAAATATTAGAAATTATTTATTTATTAACATTATTATTGAGAACAAATGATCTTTCTATATGTTGCAGAAATAGAAAATCAAGTAATAATCATAAATTATTTCTATATTGAATTTGTTATAATACATTTTATAATATTGTATCTTAATCATTATTAAAATTTAAAATTTGCTTTATGACAATATAAGATTTAGTTTAATTTCCGAAAAATCTTTGCGAAGTAATGAATTATTTTGTCTCATTCAATATATGTAAAAAAATAAACTATTATATATTAAAATAATCTAAATAAATAAATTAATCTAAATAATTAACAAAAAATAAAGATATATAGAAAAATATACTACCATATTACTTTTAAAAGAAATATTCTTCTGCTTTTTATAATTTATAATTTTTTAGCGACAACTGAAACTTTATTATATTCTCTAAGTTTTATATTGTCATAATTTAACTTATTTATTAATTATTTTAATTAATCACTATATCGTTACAATATCATATATATATATATATATATATATATATATATATATA
>NW_012130305.1:0-2427 GCF_000143395.1 Atta cephalotes | reverse complement strand
AGAGAGAGAGAGAGAGAGAGACAGAAGGAGGGGGAGAGATTATGTATATATTTTATTCTTTCCGACGAATGTTACAGTTTGGAAGAGATTGAAGGACGCGGAAGACGGACCACCATTTCTTTGTCCGAAATGCGGCCGCACTTACTCGCACAAATGTAACTTGACGAGGCATTTGCGCCTCGAGTGCGGCGTCGGGCCCAGATTTCAGTGTGGAAATTGCAAGAAGCGATTCAAGCACCGTCACCACCTGCGGGACCATCAGAGAATTCATCTCTACGCAAATTGTGGCTACGAGCAAAACTGAAATCCTCTCCATCATCCTCTCAATTAAAAATTGCTTCCGCCTCCAGTTCCTTATCGGTTTCTTTACTTGTTTGTTTATTAAATTATTTATTTACCAGTTAATCGATGCAATCTGTGATCCTTTGAGTACCAAAAAGTACTGAAAGCAATTATTTTTCATACTTCTACACTGTAAGTCTAATGGAATAATACAATTTTAAAACGTTATTTATAACTCTTCAAATACAATTAACAATTTTATTAGACATGTACAGTCATTATGTGTAAAAGAATTTGGATATGAGCGAATTGCTGCTAAATCAAGATTCTGCAGTATTAGCAGGATTAAACTTCGTATAGTATTATATCTAATATTATTCTGTAAAGCGTAAGCGACATTATTAAGTATTGTCGACAGAGAAATCTAATCTCTCGAATTCAAAGTACCTAAACTCCATTGCGAGATTCATTAAAAACGTTGATCTGTTAGAAATATAAATGCACAGCCGATTTGAGAAATACATATAGATAACAAACACTAACAGTGCAAAGAAACAAGCGCCATTAAGAATACTTCGAAATACACGGCATATATACTTAAATATCACTATTAAGATTAATGATGACTATTTAGTGTATAGTCCTGAAATCATGACTTTTTGAGAACATCAAAGGTATTGTGAAACATTTAACACAGATGTTAATGAAGTATAACTTCGGGATTATTGTATTTTCAGTACTCGTGACGCGTGTTATTGTCAAACTTCATGCCAAAAGAAGACAGTAGTAATTTATAGCAGGTTTTATACGATGTTGCATAGTATCCAGATGCTCGGATACAAATATTCATCGTAATAGCCATATTTAAATACAATCCAAGGACAACAAGAAAGTCATATTAGTTCATCATGAAAGAATGATAATTTCAGTCAATATGACATCAAATTGAGATTATTTTAACTTTTTTGTTCTCTTTGGAAAGTGTCCAATATAACAACGAGCTGAATGTATTCATAAATTTAGATACTTAAGATACTTATCGTACCGAATGTACATAAAAACAGATGGCCATAATTAAATCTCAATTTTTGAGAGGAAAACTCTATGTAATAATTAAACATGGAGAAATTGGTCTATTATGAAAATAGTGTAGAAAAACAAAATTTTTTGGAAAAAATATATGGAAACGAAATTAAGATGATTTTGAATTTGCTTCTATTATATCTTTCTAGAAAATATTTTACTAATTTTGCATTTAATTCAGAAACTCTTCTATTGAATAAATTTTTTGCAATATTATATTAATTACTTTTTAAGTCTTTTTATTTTATAATTAATTATAAGTTGTAATTAATGTAAAAAAATAAGTTATAATTAATTATAATTTATAATTAATAATAAATTAAGTATTACTTTAGTACTTTTATTTTATTATTTTTGCACAATGAGCAGTTTGTCTCTATTTTTATTTTGTTAACGAACTAAAAACGTACAAAAGAATAAAATGCAGGGCTCAGTAAAACTGATACAATTTTTTTTAATAAAAAATATAGTTTCAAAAACTTATTTAAAATCATAGAAGTATAAAATAATTCGATAAAATAATTAAAATGTTTTATTTAAAATAAAAAATATAAAATAAATTTCAAAAACTTATTAAAAATATAAAGAAAAAATAAGTTAGAAGGTAAATATTAAATAAGAAAGGTTAGAAAACAGAAAAAGTTATTTAAAATAATAAGTATTAAATAATTTATTTATTTTTTTCTATTTAACATATATATTTTAAATAAATAATTTGAAATATGACCGAGCCCTGTCAAAATTCTATTGTGCTTTTCCATGAATTTTGTACATACTCTAATGGGCCAGATCAATCGAAAGTACATCATATTAGAAAACGATTGTAAATACCTCTTGATCGTGCCAAATATACATTTTAGTCTTTACTTTGAGATTTCGAGTATTATATTATATATAGTTTTTCAATAAAATAAGTGAAATACACGATATATATATGGTATATAAATACACACGTACGTGCGTGCGTGCGTGCGTGTGTGCGTGCGTGCGTGCGTGCGTGCGTGCGTGCGTGCGTGCGTGCGTGCGCGCGCGTGTGTGTGTGTGTGTGTGCGTGCGTGCGTG
>NW_012130304.1:0-6522 GCF_000143395.1 Atta cephalotes | reverse complement strand
TGTTTTATTATATATATATATATATATATATATATAATATTAACCATTATTTTGCCATATATGTATATCTATAGCAAAATAAATTATTAGGATAATTGTATACTTACTGATATATGGTAGGCAAAGCTGTAACCAAAAATCTGCCACTAAGACCTGGAGAATCTGTCACGTCTATCTTTCCAACATTGATATTTAAATCCTTTTTGGATGATGCAAGATCCTCCCAGACTGGTTCAAGTGCTTTACAAGCTGGACACCATGGTGCATAACTAATAAATAATATATTAAATTCTAATTAACATTATTATAGACATTAGTTTTTAGATTTTAATACACACATACACACACACATACATACATATACATACACATACACACATATATACACACATATATAATTGTAAAACTTAGTTTAAATGTAAGCTTTCAGACAATGTTATCAACGACAAAATATACATTGATAAGAGTAAATCTAACTATGACTTTGTATTCGACATATTCTTCACAAAAATATTTCTATTATCTATTGAATTCATTCAATTATAATCCTTTAGAGCTGACAATGGGTCTATTAGATCCATGCAGTGATTATATAGATAACAAAGATTTTGATGAGTAAAAATAATTCAGCTTTTTCTGTAATGTTAAAATACAAAAAATACATTTGAATTTACTATTAGCTGTTAATATGTGTCTCGATTATTGTAGCAATTGCTATTTTACACAAAAACATCAAACAATTTCATTTTCCTCATGTTACATCTGCAAATTTTGATTATTTTTGCTAAAATAAATTTAATATTTATTCTTTTTTATACAAATTATATCATTTTAAATCCTTGAAATTATTTAAAGTCTTTTAATCCTGTAAAATCTGTTTAATGACAATCATCAAGGATAAACAAATTCGGGCATTTTTTGACACGGCATCAATCACAACGATGTCGACGTGCACGGTCGCACTTACAACTCAATCATCCACTCTCCAGTAAGCATAAGATTCCAGTTATCCTCGTTCAGTTGTTCCACCAGGCTGCCCTTCGTCCGCCGCGTATTCGTGTCTATGCTCGCTCTCGCGTACGTGGATAATAATGCGACGTAGATGACATAAAATACGGGACCCATTCTGGCGACGTCTCACCGTCGACTTTAACCAACACTCACCCGTCACCGGCACCGTATCACACTCAACTCAACCACACTTGACCACACTATCACTATCGTACACGACGCCAACCGCTGATCACCGCTGACGTTGACGGCGCTGACTGAGCAAATAAAATATGAAATGCTTAATGCCTACTGGCTTAACTTGCTACTGTACAGTGCACACTAGACACGATGAGCGACGAGCAATATCCAATAAGAGCTCTGCTTTATCGTCATGTGAAAAAAAGCAGAGCTTTCATTGGATATCGCTCGTCGATATCCAAACTTTATAAACCAATTATATTAAAAGGCTGATTCATAGTCGATTTTTGTATTTAAAATCGTCTTTAGAAGTCACGAATCAATTAGAGAGCCGTAATCTTAAGATATTACTTAAGACTGTCTTGAAATAAAAACGAACTACGAATACCAGCCCTTTGAGTTTGTTACCTTAGGTCTGTTCGCGTTGCTTGCACTTTTTGCACTCGGCATCTTCGCTTTCTCTTTTTTCAAAGCCAAATATATATCTATCTCATTTTTAAGTGCAAAAATATTTGAGGATTTCATTTATCGTGAACAGACCTCTTATATTTATGGTACGATTTCGATGGTACCACGAAGAGTATGGTCAACGCGATGTTGCAAATGCTTTGAAGCATTTTTTAATTGGTCAGTTTGTAAAATTCTTTCTTTTCATTGGTCCATCAAAAGCTTCAAAGCATTTATAGCGAGACTTTAACCACAGCCGAAAAAAGCCGGGAATGCCGAGATGGCCGCTTTGAGGCTTTTCGAGCTTCTTTCTGCGTAAATATTGTGTCGATATGTACGTGCAAGTATGTTTTATTTATATACATTTTTTAATCACGATAGGCATTGCAGTACATATAACGTCTTTTTGAAAGCGTAAGTGAGCCTGGTGAGCGTACAGGTGCGAGAATCAGGAAAAGTTGAAATTTTGCGTGCGTTTAAAGAATTTTAAGGAAGAATAACGTATCCTCAGGTATGTACGTTTCTAATTCCGTAAAATTTTACTGTTATGTTAACTCATTGCTTGATTCGTCCAAATTCACAGATATAAAATTCATTTAATTTTCTGAGTGTATTTTTGCAGGTGTTGACAACATGTCAGCGGTATATCCGAAGCTAGCAGTGAGAGACAATCTCGACGATGATGATCTCACCGACATCGATGATGAAGTATTTATTAGGGATGGGAGAAACGGTGGATTGAAATTAGACGACGATGGTGGAGTGAAACAGCCTCTCATGGCACCTCGTAGAAAATGCAAAAAGCCCTGCAACTTGGAGAATCATAAGATCCCATATAACATGCTTCTTGTGCCAGTGTGCTGTGGAACTACAGCATTGATTGTGCTATTAGGCTTAATTGTAGTTTGTATATTTACTGCAAATATATTCCCAATGCCATTAACTATACTGAAAAGCTGGATGTCACATGATTTAAAAAATCCTATAAATGAATCTGAGATAATTCCATGTACCTCACTCTCGTCCAGTGTTTTATGGGCCAGATCATTTCCAAAGTTAACACCTGAGGCACCTCTTAGGAGTAATGATGTTAACTCTGATGGAATTGAAGACATTATTGTAGGATTTAGTACAGGTATAAAAAGTATTATGTTTAATTTCAAATAAATGAATGTTTTTTGTGAATGTTTTGTATTATTTTGATTTTGTTTCACTTTCTTTTTGTATATTTTGTATATATTATATTTCTTTTTGTATATATTATAATTTATAATTTTCTGTGTTACTATGTTGCATTGTGATTTGTAATTGGCTACTTCTATTTTATTTGCTTCTTTTACAGATTTTGGTTTGACATTTACATGATGTTTCTTTACAATCTAAGGTGAATTATTAATGTTTTTTCTTATTAGATTATTAATTTGATCAGGCACTGTAAAGATATTGATTTATAAATTTAGGTCTGGATATGATGGATACAGAATATATCTGTACTATATATTTTGGGAATCAAACGCCGTGTCTAGGCGGTGTACTAGCACTGAATGGTAAAACAGGTGAACCTATCTGGACACATTGGACTGCTCATTCCATACTTTCTGTTGATTGCGATGCAGATTTGACGAATGATAAAGTTAAGGATTGTATCATATCTGGACGTGGTGGAATACTGCAAGCTATTGATGGCCATGATGGTTCCAATATATGGAAAATACCACTTCAAGATCTAATTTCTGAGTTACAAATAATTTCGGATGTCTATGATGCAAGATTTATAGCTGATATGGATGGCGACGGTATTGCCGATGTAATAGCATCGCATGTTGTACAATCAGATAATATTCAAGCAAGTAATGTACTTGTAATATCGGGTAAAAGTGGCAGTGTCATACGCAATATGAATTTACCAGATACTGAGCAATTGTTCGTAGCACCGCAAATTATAGTGCATCCTGATGGAGAAAATATATTCGTTCTAGCTACAACCAGTCAACAAGATTCTGGAGGATTATATATAGTGTCTCAAGCTAATATATTTTACGGTGATTTGGTATGTAGTCATAACAAGATCTGTTAGATTTTCTTTTATTATTATGAAAAGATTATCATGTTAATTGCTACTTTGACTATTTTTGTTGCAGCAATTGCAAAAACTCAATCATAACACTGGCAAAAATGCGCTGTTGCCACCGATTTTAATCGATATTACATCTGATGGAATTGAAGACATTGTCGCTGCTATGTTCAATTCTACGATTATAGCATACAATGGAACTACGTTTGAGCCTATCTGGAATTACACAGTTCCCAATTCCGAAGTAATTAGCATTCCCATTCCCGGTTATTATAATGACGACGATATACCAGACTTTATGGTGAAGCATCAGATAGGAACTGGCTTATCCACATACTATTACACTGTAGCTACAGTTATAGATGGTCGTAATGGGCAACCTTTGCTCGAGAAACCAATGGAGGATAGTTTAAGTGGGCAAATGTCTGGATTATCGGTCACTGTCGATGGGTTTGGCAATGATTGGTTTTTACATTGGTCTACCGACTGTTTAAATTATGAAGGAATCAAGGAAAAATATCAGTTCTTAAAAGGTCAGAGTTTCATGTCGCAAACTCGCACTGATCTCTGCTCTCTAAGATTCAATTCGACGCTTACTATGAGATTACTAGCTTTGAGTCAACATGTCGGCCCGCCTGGATTGTCGTTATACTTCTCGGAGGACTGGAAGTCGGTAGAGTTCAATAATTCAGTCGATCTACGAAAAGAAGAGGAAAAGAATCTGAAATCCCATTCGCGATTAAAGGTCACGGATACTTATTCAAACATACCACTCGTTTCCGAGAGATCGCCAAAAATTCATAAAAATCATCGGAAAGATAGCATTTTCAAACACAAAGATAGTCTACTCGAAATTGGCAAATATGATTCGGACGCGATATATGAGAACTTCGACGAATTCAAGAGCCATAAGAAACATAATCCCGAAGACATTGTAGAGAATTTGAACGTAGATCAAGCATGGAAACAAGATAACAAATGGATGGAGGATGATGTGCAGCCGGATAAAGAGTATGATAGTATATACGAAAATGATAACGGTAACAATGAAGACAGACAGAGTGTAGATTATTCGCAAGGTGAAGTGCGAGAACAGAGAAGTGTCATTCCCGTGGTTAAAAATATATATTCGATAAATATTTCTCATAAAGAAATTAATTCAACACCTGAATCGACGCGACATAGTTTACGACTGAATGAAGAAATTAACACAGAAAAAAAGAGAAAAATGGAAGAAATCAATAAAAAAAATAGCTCAATGAACGAAGCTGATGATATAATGAATATATCAATGACATCAACTTCCCAATTTTCAGAGTTATCATTAATTATGTCAAATAAATCAAATATCGAAAAGAGTACTACAATACAGAATGTATTAAAGACGAGCGAATTAATAGAAATAAAGAGCATAAATATAAGTACAGAATTGCCTGAGGACACACATACTGAAGCATCAAATGTTACTAAAAATCAAATAATCACTGGTCCAGATGCAACTTCCACTATTAAGAAAGTCGTAGACATACCTCAGCGAAGACACATTTATAAACATAGTTTCCCTAGTATTGTCCAAGACGCGGATGATGATGCTAGTATAGAAAAAGTATTTAAACGGGAATCACTGAAAAATCAAAGTAAAGGCAAGATTAATAAGAAGCAATTACTAATATTATCGTCAACTGATAAAGTTGTTAAAACACGACAGAAACGAAGAACGAAACGAAACTCGGAAATTAACAACAACCAGTCGAACGGTATCAATGGTATTCAAAAGCAGGCACCAACCGGTATTCTGCTACCGTCTATTATCGAATCCAAAGAAAAGACATCGATAGATTTAGTGTTTCCTACGTTCTGGTTACCGTCGTCTGAAGTGTCTCTGATCTTGTCTCGAGCAGATGTGGAGTGCATTGACAAGAAGAAAGCATTATTAGAGGATAAACTAGAGTACAAAAAAGATGACGACATTATCAGCGAATGTTTATCCGAGCGAGGCATTAATTACAGATTATATCAAGAGGCAATGGATAGAGAAAATACCAAAATCGCATTTGGTCAAATGACAATATACAGGATGAAACTAGAATGCGTATGTCCAGAGGATATGCTACCTAATCAAACATGCAAAAATATTTCAATACATCAAAGCTGGCCAGAATATTTAGGATCTTCTGGAAATGGCTACTTTAAGCCATTACATAAATTAAATATTTGAAGAAACTATAATATCTTGTCGAATTATATAAATTATTGAGGAAACTTTTATTGTAAATTGTAACGTTCTCTAATGGAATCGTTAAAAAATTATCAAATAGTCACGTGCGCTATTTGTAAAATTATACAATAACGATCGTAATTCTAATCAATATTGTTATATAAAGTAATTTATATTAATATTTATATGCAGTTTTCTTCGCGAAATAGAAAGGATATATATGTGTATTTGTACATATAAGAATATTGTTGCTCTCGCATTTAAAACTTTTATCAGTTAATTTTTAAGAGAATTGCTGTAATCACATATCTGTTAATTACTTACTGATAATTAAAAGTTTTTTTTAAATGCAGTTATGAATGAAGAAGTAACTGTATGTGCCAAAGGAGACGACAGTTTTTTTATGTGTGTATCAAATATATTACAGAATTTATCATAACTTACAATTGCATAGAAATTGATATAATTAATGTTGAAAGTATACGTTGGTGTAATAATAATTTAATATATTCCAATATATTCCAATATCCATATGAATTGAAATAATCTCATATATATATATATATATATATATATATATATATATATATAT
>NW_012130303.1:0-6531 GCF_000143395.1 Atta cephalotes | reverse complement strand
TTATTATATACTATTATTAATATATATATATATATATATATATATATATATATATATATATATGTATATATTTATTTATACAAAGTTTGTTCGCGTTGCATGTTTCAACAACCGGTAAAAAACTTTTCGTACATTAATATGTATAAATATTTATAAACACTTATAATCATATACGATATCCATACGATGTCCATACATATTCAAATATCCCTCTTGTTTTTAAAATTACTTTTTAATGTAATACAAAACCTTTTTAAAGAAGATAAAAAAGACGCTAACAATACATGCTTCTCGAATAAAACCTAAGTATCCAATCTAATTAATAGTAGTTTTAATTTTTTTTCAAGGACATCCATATTGAAGGTCTTCTTATTTCAACCCAAGTAATGGCAACTTTGATTCTCTGAATTATTTATAATTCTCAAAAATTATTACTCGAAAAAAGTGAATATATCCAATAAAAAATTAAAACCCAGATGCTACAATCTTAACTAATCAAGTTCTATCAAATTAAAAAATAAAACACAAATGATATCTCTTGTTATTTACTTAATTCTAGTATATGTATCATTCATATAAAAGATTTGATATCAATAAAATTGATATCTTCAAAATTTTATAATATTTGTAAAAAAGATTTGATATCAACAATTGGCGCCAAGTTAAATTCCATATATCGGATATCAAATTATATAAATAATATTAACTTTAATGATATGCATCATTCTTTTAAAAGATTTGATATCAAGCGTAAAGTTAAATCCCGTTTCTTTATACTATGCTAAATTAAATAAATAATGAATATTAATCTAATGGTATCATATGTATCATTTGTATAAAAGAATTGATATCAACAACTATGTGCGCCAAATTAAATTTTATTATCAAAATAAAAAGTAAAACCCAAATGATGTTATTTTTATTATTACCATATTTACTTAATCCAAATGACATCATTTTTAATTTTTATGCAATGAAACTTCAGCATACATATATTTTATTGAAAGATCTATATATTCCAATCCAAATTAAATTCCTCTTAAATGAAATTATTATCACAATTCATTCAAAGACATTTTCTCTTCCAACTAAAGTAGTGGTTATTTAATTCTCCTTCATATTATTATACAAAACATTATCATAAAATTGCGTTTCCTTGCTCAATTTAAGTGTTATCACAAAAAATTAAAGTGTTAAAATAAAAAATTTAATTTAAATAGAAAAATTTTTCATGCCATTATTTAGGTTGGAATAAGAATATCCTTAAAGAAAAATTAAAATTACTATTAATTGGGTTGGATACTTAGTATTATATACAAAAAGTCGGTTTCAATTAAGCCGAGTTAATTGGTGATTAACTATCAACCATAAGTGGTCAATTCTACTAAACAGCAAACAGAAACACAATTTGTCAGTTCCATGACCAATTAAGTAATTGACGTTGGTAAAACTGGCCCAAATGATCAATAACTGCTAAACTTAATTTTAAGAAGTATGTACTTTCAAAAATGATATATAGTATTTAAGTTGCACTAATTGTATAAAACTCTTTTTTAAAATTTCAAGATTTCATAACTTTTAATTTAAAAATAGAATTCAAGTATGTACCTATACAAAATTTATCCTGTTTTACGCTAAATGTGATAGTAACTATTTAATTCTCCTTTAAAATGTTATATCAAAAAATTGCGTTATCTTATTTAACTAAGGGTTCTCACAAAGAATTAAGAATGTAACAAAATAAAAAATTTTTTATGAAATAAAAAATACTTTATGTGAAAAAACTTGACGCTGCTCAATTAAGTTAAGAAAATCATCAATTTAATCTAAATGTTAGACTGAGTAAAAACAAATTATATTTCAGCAGAATCAGGCTGCTCCTCGCCCTAATGAAGTGGATTGCAAGATTCACGAAACGTTGACATTCCAATGGATCTGGGCACAGAGAAAACCCACGAAACGGATAATCTTTATATAGAAAGCACCCATGGAAGCCTCAAGAATATTAATAAATTATATTGTTTCATATGAAGATTACAGTTCTTCTGTATTACGCGCAAACAAATTTAAATACCAAATAAACTAAATCTTATGTCTGATTGACATATATCTAATATTAATACGCACGACTATTTAACTCATTCGTATGTATATTAATGCCTATTTCTTTTATACGTAATTGAAATCGTGCAGTATAATTTATTCGTACATGTATATCCTGTGTTTATCAAGGGACAATGAGCGTGTGCGTGCGTACGTGCGTGCGTGCGTGCGTGCGTGCGTGTGTGTGTGTGTGTGTGTGCATGCTTGCGTGCATTGTTATTTTAACTCACAATGGCTTTTCCTGTTTTCCTAATTTGGTTTTTAGTAGTGTCAAGTTTTTTTACATAAAGTATTTCATTAAAATTTTTTATTTTGTATCGTTACGTCCTTAATTTTTTATAATTACTCTTAGGTTGAGTAAGATAACGCAATTTTGTGATATATAATAACATTTTAAAGGAAGATTAAATAGTTACTATCATGGCATAGGTAAGGTAGTTACTACCTTGGCATGGAATAAAATAAATTTTGTATAGGTATATACTTGAGTTCTATTCTTTAAATTAAACGTTACGACAAATCTTGAAATTTTATATTCAGAATATGCACTGGTGCGCATCAATTCTGCCAGTAAAAAATGCTATTAATATCAGTATACTTCCTGATAAAGGCTGCGTTCAGAAACATCACTCGTTAGTGTGTTCAGTGACTTCAGGAGAAGTAATGGGAGGGGGGGGGGGTATCGTGTGCCTTTGGATGGTGAGTGTTCCCGAACGGCTTCCATGTGGCGTGTGTGTTATCTCAATTCCATCTCACCACTCACATTTAACTCTAACCTCGAGCTAAACAATTCAATGGTGAAGAAAGGCGGTGGAATGATTGTAAAGAGAAACAACGGCAATATATGATTGTAAAAAGAAAGGAATATAAGTCATTCTTTCCAAATTTCGAATTTTGATTGGTCGATTCCCTTATGCACTATGCAAGTCTGTGCTGCAGCCATAACACATCAGCTCATACCGACTACTCTTGCTTTTTACATGAATGGTTTTAGTGGCACTTGGTGCAACTCTTTCGATATTTCTGAACGATCTTACACTAGTGTACACTGAATACACACGAGTATTTCCGAACTGATGTTGGCACACCAGTGTGTGTTTCCAACGCAGCCAAAATAAACAAAAGTGTACAAAATGTTGGCATTAGCAATGGATCACGATACGGTAATAATTTGCAAATTCTTTGGCACTTCTGAAGAAGGTACCTTTAATAGGCATCTACTGTGTTAATCTCAAACGCCAACTTGCATTCAGTATTGGTTATTGGAAAGCAGAAAATCTACTTTCCTTATGCTTTCTTTATCCTAAATAACAACTTCCTGATTCACTAATTACCTTATCGCCGACTGGAGTAAGACACAAGCCTGGAAATCGTGCACTCAATCGTAGGATCTTTATCAAACCGTGTCTTGCAAGTTTTTTTTCCAGAGCATTTCTTGGGATCGCAATGCTCCATGTCCCACATAGCCATGGGGAAGTTAATCGATTGTTCATTGACTTCTGCAAATTCAATCGATTATTACAGAATTTAAATTCGGCAAGATGTATTTCGCCTAACCTGCCTTGTTATCTTTGTCGGATCCTTCGTCATCTCTCTTCCGATAATGTTTCTGTTTTTTGCTGAGGACATGTTGAGGTCTTTCTAACAATTTGTTTTTGTTTTTTTTACGTCTTAACATGTTTTTTACTCAACAATGATGAGGGCGTCGATCACATAAGCTTCTTTCTAAAGAAGAAATGTGAAAAATCAAAATTTTTATGTACATATACCAGAGAAAAATGTACATATGCCTGAGAGAGGACATGCCGACCTAAAATCTATAATCGCGCACTACTGCTCCCTGACAAAGTGGATGAAAACTACCATAGCTCTGATGGTAATACGACCATTTTTCTGAGGATAATACGTCTACTTTCCAATTCCAGATGATAATTGGAGTTGATACTTGTTCATATAATTGTGTTACATTCACAAATTGTGCATCAGAAATATTCATCTTTGCAATCTTACATGCGCGTGATGTTTATTTTACTTAAAAAGAATTAATATTAAGGTTATATTATATTTTTATAAATTAATATTTATATTTTAAATAAGCTGTATACATATGAATTAAATTGTATTCCAAGCACTTTATTTCTATTAAACACATTTTTATAATTTATTTACTTTATTTATAATTATTTTCTTATTACAACACTAAAAATACAATGACAAAATTAATCAAAACTTTTTTTATATAAGTACTTTAAGTATTTAAAATGCAATTGTAAGTTTCATTGCGACACAAAAATTAGATGTTTAATAAAATAAGGAAACAATATATTTTATTAATAATAACATACATTAAAAAAACAGCTGATAAGTCAAGTTGATTAATTACAAATATGCTTGTAATTATAAATCTTTATACAAAAAAATTTAAACAATGTCAAAAGTTTCAATCTGAATTTGTTTATTTACAAAACAATATAACCATGCAATTTTTGTATCTAAAGTTGCAACGTTACTCTATCGAGTGATATAAATGTCAGTTTAAAAAAAAATAGAATATATATGCATTTGAGCTAAAAATATAATATTTCTTTCTATAATTATTGTGCAATGATTACATTATTGTGCAATGCATTTTCGGACCCTATTTCTTATTTTATATTTTAAATAATTTCTTGTGTCCTATTCCTTATTTAATATTTTAAATATAATTTATATTTAAAAATAATAAAATAATAAATAATAAAAATAATATTATAATATAATAAATTTATTTTGTTTTGTATTTTTTATTTCAAATAAGTCCTATTTTATATTTTTTATTTCAAATAAGTCGTATCAGTAGTGATTTTACCGACTTCTACAATTGTATATTTTATATTCCTGGAACTTATTTTATATTTTTTATTTTAAATAAGTCATAACAATTATTCTATCGAATCCTGCTTTTAAAATATAGAATAAAATATAGAATTTTTAATATATAAAAATATCTTGCCTTTTATTTTAAATATGTTTTCGAAGGACATTTTTTATTTTATTAGATGTACAACTTTGCTTCCGTTTTTTTTCCGAAATTCGAGGTTTTATTGTAAAAAACTGGTTATACATTTATGATTCAAAGTATTGTATCCATCGCTGGCCACTACTTTCTCCCATCTTTCGGGTAGCGTACGAATCCCGCGTCGAAAAAACTGGTCATCTTTTGAGGCTATCCACGAATCGATCCAATTTTTTACTTCTTCATAAGACCGGAAGTGCTGGTCAGCCAGGCCGTATGCCATTGATCGAAACAAGTGATAGTCAGAGGGAGCAACGTCTGGAGAATACGGCGGGTGGGGTAGGACTTCCCATTTCAATGTTTCCAAGTATGTCTTGACCACTTTCGCAACATGGGGTCGAGCATTGTCGTGCTGCAAAAGCACTTTATCGTGTCTCTCGTTATATTGCGGCCGTTTGTCTTTCAATGCTCGGCTCAAACGCATCAATTGCGTTCGATATCGATCGCCTGTGATTGTTTCAGTCGGTTTTAACAGTTCATAATACGCCGAGCTGGTCCCAAATACAGAGCATGTCCTTGGAGCCGTGAATATTCGGTTTGACCGTCGACGTAGAAGCATGGCCGGGAACTCCCCATGATTTTCTGCGCTTGGGATTATTGTAATGAATCCATTTTTCGTCCCCAGTCACAATGCGATGCAGAAATCCCTTCCGTCTTTGCCTTTCAAGCAGCTGTTCACAAGCAAACAAACGCCGTTCTCTCGGTTCCAATTCGTACGGCATACAATTTTCTTGCTTCTGAATCATTCCCATGGCTTTGAGGCGTTTTGAAATAGCTTGTTGAGTCATTCCCAATGATCGTGCCAATTCTTCTTGATTTGGACACGAGTCTTGCTCAAGTAATGCCTCCAATTCTGCATCTTCGAAAACCTTCTCTCTTCCACCGCTATGCCGGTCTTCAAAATCACCGTTCTTGAAGCGTTGAAACCACTCACGACACGTTCTTTCACTAATAGCGGCCTCACCATAAGTATTTGAGAGCATTCGATGAGCCTCAGCCGTAGATTTCTTCATATTGAAGCAAAAAATTAAAACCTCGCGCAAATGACAAGAATTTGGCTCGTAAACTGACATTTTCAATCGAGAATAACTTTATGATGCAGACACAAATCGACTAATGTTTCTATGGGGTTATGTTGACAGATGCCCAAGTTTATTGTACGACGTCTATGATCTATTTATTTCGACCACCACTTACCGCTAAAGTCATCTATAGGAAAACGGCGGAAGCAAAGTTGTACACCTAATACATATATACGTAATTATAGACTGTTTAGCTCATATAAAATATATACATAAAATACACACACACACACACACACACACACACACACACACACACACACACACACACACACACACACACACACACAC
>NW_012130302.1:8933-12508 GCF_000143395.1 Atta cephalotes | reverse complement strand
TTTCAATATCCCTGAATAGAACTTTTAAATAAATTAAAATGTTAAGGCTTTTTATAAACAAGCAATTGTAGTTAACTATAAAAATTCGTCTTTAATTATATTTAATTATAAACATACGTATAACGCTATAAATTTCAAACGTTTCGACTTACAAAATCTTCATCAGTGATAATAAAGAAAACATATTTATATAATTCCTTACTGTCAATGAACTTATATATGATACATAATAAAAATTATTGCTCTAAACTAAACTTATATACTTACTCCTGCGTTAAGATATTACGGATCGAAATAAATATTCAGTCTGAAGCTTGAAAGTCTATAAATATTGTAAAATTGTAAAATTGTGTTTAATTAGTTCTTCGGTTGTTATCGAGAATCAACTCAGTTAACAATTTCATAAAAAACGACAGTTGGATTAAGGATTTCTTTAAAGACTATTCTACTATATTCGGTACTATTAAATGTCAATTTATGATTAAATAATGACTATAATTAATTCAATAGTGATGAGAAGTTATTTTTCCACTTACGTTAATTTATACAGAATAGTCAATTGAATCAAAATAAAAATTGTGTCATCGTGTATAATAAAATGCTATTGATTGACATTTTGATATGGATTGATATTATAGGTCATATCATATATATATATATATATATATCGATGAATTATAAAATAACAGGTATGTTCGAAAATGTTAAAAACTATGTTCGCGTATGTCGTCAAAATCATTTTCAAAGGAACCATATTGTTCAATGAAATCTCAATACAAGTTCTAAGTTCTTTTTATAAAAAGATGAATTGGATAACAAAATCACTCTATCTACTAGTCCGAATATAGTTCCAATTTTATGACATGTAGGATGATTTGAAGAAAAAGACAAGTGCCTGAAAATGTTTCTTTATGATACTACCATACTATAATAATTTTATTATCTTTGTTGATAACAAATATATCAAGAAAATTTAAACAATGATTCTCCTCATATTTAACTATGAATTTTAGTCTTTTATGTGAATGATTATTAAATATGTCTACAATATGAGGTATCATTTGGAGCAATCATAAATATGTCATTAACATATCTATAATAGACAGAGCTATGGCAACTGAGAGAATTCTAAAACTTTCTCTTCTAAATCAACCATAACGATGTCGGAAATAATCGATGATAGAGAGGAGCCCATAGGCGTCATGAGTCATGTTTATCAGTGATTTCTTCGAATGCGAAATATATAAATGTCAATATAAATTTTATTGCATTGATAAACTCATCCTTAGATATTTTTGTGCCCGTTTTATGTAGTATTGTAATTCCACTTTTTTATGACGCTGTCTATCGCCAGTTCTAGCGGGTGTTTGTAAAGAGAGAAGTAATCCAAAGAAACCATCGTCTCCGATAAATCAATTGTCATTCCAGCTAAAGATTTGTAAAGTACAAAGCTATTTTTTATTTGAAGACTTTTTGCAGGAGGGATACTTTTTGAAATGATGTTTTGTAGGAATTTAGCTATTGGATATAAGGATGTATTTATGGAAGATACAATGATCATAAACGGAATACCATCTTTGTATATCTTAAGTAATCCATAAGTTTTTGACAGATTTGAGTCACTAGGAGACTATAAAATTCTTTGTCTGAAATAAATAATTCTTTTTTATGTCAATTTTTTAACATATCGTTGTCTTTTTATCATTAATGTCAAATTTTTCTTTACTATACAGTATGTGGTGTAGGAGCACATGTACTTTGTGATTGTAAAGAGATAGTTCCATAATTACCGTCACATTACCTTTATTAGCAAGTGTGATAATTATATCTTCATTTTTTTTACATCAATGTATAGTTAATCATCTTATTAATTTTCGTTTCAAAATTTCTTATCTATGGATTATGAAGAAAGCGATGAAATTCTGGAATAGCAATATTTCTAATTTTAATTAAATAATCAATTTTATTTCGAAACGAACCACTTTCAACAAACCACTTTGATAAATTCTTTTATGTATGAATTCTTTGTATGTACCTTATTGTGAGAGTCTGAAAGGCTAAATTTATTACCCATTTGCAATAAATTAGAGACAGTGGGATAGTTCTGTTTATTAAGTTATCAATTAAATTAAAGAATTTTTTTTCTGGTCTAGTGGATTTATAGAAATAACGTTAAATTTTTCCACTTCAATATTAATGTTTAATAAGGAGATTAGATCCAATTTAATGGGACTAAACTTTAGTAATTTCGTTTCTTTGTTGTTATTTAAAATGCAAGAAAATTGTATCGATTGGATTTTTATGGAATTATCAAGATTATTCTTATATATCAATCAATAAAATTTCTTCTTATGTTTCAAGAATAATTTTAGAATTATATATAATCTATTATAGAATTATATATAATCTATTTTAGAATTATGAATTGTTATATCGATGATCAAAGATGTTAAACCAAATGTAGTGAATTTGTTAAATTCCAAGTTATCTAAGATAATCTTTTCTGCAAGAAGTCAATATTTCTATAAAAATCAAAATTTCAATGTCTAGTAATTTTTTTTTTTAATCCGAATTCTTCTGTGTCCTTCTGTATCTTCTAATAGATCTATGTAAATTTAGATGTAAATTTAACTTTTTGTTGTAAATGTAATTTAAGTGAGCTGAAATGACACCATGATTTTTACAATGTTTACAAAAATTCAAGCTTCGAACGCGCTTCAATAAGTGTATAATTTATGTCAATTCATTATTTCAACAAAAGAACAATATTCATGTCAAAAATAAATTTAATAAAATTAAAATTGAATCTATTATAATAAAATATATATATTGTATTAAAAAAATATATATATTTAATATATATATAGATATTGAACATATATATTCTATTAAAATTTAATTTATTACGTTTTATGTCCATTCTATTACGCATTATTTTAGCCTGCGTGAATGATTATATTTCCTTACGTTAGATCGATCACAAACAAGATTATTAATATAATAGATAAATCAAAAACTATGACAGAATATCGATTTCTTAACAAATTAGACAAATTTATAACACACAAAGATAAAAACCAACATCAAGATAATAATAATGTAATCTATAAAATCAACTATAATGATCGCGACGGCTCTTATGTCGGACAAACGAAGAGACAGTTTCGAATTAAAATAAAAAAAAAATCGAATATAAGATAAATAATAGATCAATCCAAACACTCAGTAGTCACGAAACACATTGTTAGCTCTAATCATAACTTTGATTAGACAAATATTGAAATTTTAGATCATGAAACTAATTTCCGAAAAAGAACTATTTCGAAAATGATTCACATAAAGATACTGAGTTATTGGCTAAATTAGTGGATAAAGTCAGTATTCATAACTTTAATGTACAAGTTTGCCATTTTGTTTATGGTTTTTAAAAAATTTTAGCCAACACTAGCGGAATTAATTAAGTTAAATGTCTTAAATTATTAATATTAAAGAGCATTAATGAATATTGGGAGTACAAATTAGATCGGTTCGTTACCCTAAAGATGGCTCCAGCTGTTGTGAATGGTTCATAGTGA
>NW_012130302.1:0-2961 GCF_000143395.1 Atta cephalotes | reverse complement strand
CATAAAAATATATTAAGATAAAAATTAATTTTCAAAATAATAAATTAATTTTCATTTTAGAATCATGTAATAAGGAAACTTTATTATATACATATTTTAATTAAAATTGTTTACATTGAAAATAATACGTTTAATTCTTTAGAGTAATTAATTATTTATTCAAATTTTTATTTAACAAAGGATAAAATCCTTTACATTTGAATATAAAAATTAATATTGAGTTACAAAAAATCAATCTGAGTTACAAAAATTAATAATAAATCTTAATATAGGATAGATGGATATGAGCATAAATTAAGGAATTTGATAGCATTTCGAGCCGAATAATATTTTCGATTAGTCATAATAATTATTTGGATCTGAAAGTGCATATTTTTTATGCGATATCATTTAGTTGCATAAGTTCGATTGTTTATCGATGAATATATTACAGTCTCAATATATTTTCGTAATTTTTAATTTCAATTAATAATGATTGGTATACGCTGTATAGAGAGATTATAAAACATATCATGTAAAATCCGAAGCTATAAAATATATTGTAATTATAAAACGAGCAAAAGCGAACATAATGTACGGTAACGGAGATAACAATGTCTAATTCTTACTAAAGTAAGATCCAGCCTTGAATTAAGTTTCATCACGAAAATTGATCAGTACATTTACACTATGAAGGACCGCAGAGGAGCAGAGTTTTCGAATAGAGTGTAGACATTTGTAAATGACTTTAAACGATGTAATGGCGCGAGCGCGAGGCTAAGCTGTTTCGCTTGATGAACGAGCTTAACTCATTTAACATCGCTTATTGCTGGACTGACAATCAAACTGAGATACCATAAGGCTTTCTGGGACATGTGCGAAGGTACTATGAAACTCCATATGGGCGTGTGTATGCACGACCTACCTAACCAAATCCCGAATGCTGACCGTATCTCAGCTGTGCAAATCCCCCTCCCCTCCCTTCCTCCCCTCCCTCTCTCCTCTCTCTTCCTTTCCCCCTCTCTTCCTTTCTCCTTTCTCTCTCCCCTTCCTCCCTCCCTTATTGCTCTTTTTAATCATTTCGAAATCAAATACTTATTTAAATCTACTTATTAAAAGATAATTTATTCATAGTTTTATTTCAATTCCGACGATTTATAAAAAATCGTAAATTAAATTAATTGAAATTACAAATTTTTAATTTTTCTCTGCAAATTGAAAGGACGATGTTTCAGAAATATTGCATATTACAAATGAAGACCTGATAAGTTGATCGTAGAGAACATTAGAAACGGAAACATTGAACATTATATTAGAGCAATGGTTTGTTTTGAAATTTTGAGGATTTATTTTTTGCGAATTCAAATTCAAGTCGCGATGCGGTTGCGATTATTTTCTGGACCTCTTGCAACTCAGCGTATAAGGACTCTCCACCTTTACAAAATCGACTTCAAGTCGTGATGATTGCAGTAGCTATCTGATGAATTATGTTAAAAATTGAGACAATTGGTTTCTTTCAAGACAATGGGTGCGAGTCGACGTGACTGCGAGAGGGTAACAAATTGCCAGATTTTTGACTGAAAAGTTCGCTTAATATTTTAACACAATTTTATTTAATATAATATCACTCATAATATCACGCGTATTAAAGCCAACGGCGAATCGGTGACATACCCGGAATTTATCGCACTTGTATATTCTTATGCGAGCCTTCACTTTTCAGACAATGACAACTGTCTATGCGCCGCGCCATGTGTTTTGCTCGTGCTTTTCTATCAGTAGCGTCTGTAAAACGTGAATCTAAAAGTACGATTCACATTTTTACATTCTAATTCGTAAGCGACGATCATTTTTAATATACATCTTCATTACATTCTAAATTTCTTGCAGTGAAATCTCACTTGGAAAGAATGAAAATACAACCATCTTTGAAAAAAATAAAATAAAATATTTCACTTCTTGAAAAAGAGAATCATCACTTTTTTTAGAATGAAATCTCACTTTTGTTAGAGTGAGATTTCACTCCTTTGAAGTGAAAACTCACTCTAAAATTATCACTCTTTTTAAAGAAGAGAAATATTTTCACTTTTTTTCAAGGATGTATTTTCACTTTCTTGGAGTGAGATTTCACTGTAAGAAATTCAGAGTGTATAGATGCGTTCCATTTTCATGCTTACATACGATGAGCATCATCTTTGTTATTTATTAAGTATTAACAAGGACAAATGATTCTTACAAGTGCTATAAATGTAAAATGGAACGCACTCTATCTTATTTAAATCGATTATTTCAGAAATCCGATAAGTCAATTTTTATCGAAATTGAGATAAGAAACAGAATCAGAAGTAGACATACAGTTTTTTTAAAAGTTCATATTAATCAAACATTCCTCTTTTCTAGATACCAGTTTCCTAGATATCTATAAAACTGTCATTTACACGAGAAACAATGACTTAAAGTGACTTATATTTTCTTTACATTAGACTTTATAAAAAATGCTCAATAATAAATTGAAATTCATTGTTACGGGTTTGCTTTTTTATAAATTGTGTATGTTTTAAATAAACTTAAATAACTTGTTTTTAAGCTACAAATTTAAAAGTACCAAGATAGCAATCATGTAACTTTTTCCTTAGAATTAAAAGATAAAAAGTGAAAACTTTTATTATTAAAGGTAAAAATAAAGAAATTTTTCACTTTTTACGTTTCCGCTCTAAAATTACATGCTATGCTATTATTTTATAATATTATTACAAGTATATCATTACATTTACAAAACTCCCTAATTTCAAAAATTCTATGTATGCATGTAAGAAAATACTTATTTACTTTAGAAATAACATAATATTTTCAAAATTAGTTTTTTTTTTGAAAATAAATTTTATAAGTGTCATCTTCCATTGACATATAAAGTTCCTAATAATAGAGAATCTGGATATTCAACGAAAGTGCTCTCAATAAAATGAATATGTGTGTGTATTC
>NW_012130301.1:7865-10601 GCF_000143395.1 Atta cephalotes | reverse complement strand
TATATATATATATATATATATATATATATATATATATATATACATATATACATATATACATATATATGTATAGGTATTGTACATATATAATATGTATATAAAGATAAATTATTATAAATTTTATAAAATTTGGGCAGTCTATCGAATATATTGTATAAAGAGATTATATACATATACATATATTTTTATAAATCTTTTTATATTATATTATTAAAGTCTTTTTATATTAATTATCTTAAATGTGAAATTTTTAACGCAACAAGTACTTGTCTCTAAAAGAATCTTAATAAAAGTATCTTGCTTTCTGGTTATCATTAATCTGAAAATTATTTTCAACATTATTTCATAATCTACCATCATAAGCTGTATGCTTAACTCCTTGTTGTCATCTCAATGATATCGGAATTTTTCAGTATTTTCGAAAATTAATCGATCATATTAAATGCTAAAAGCATAACAAGGACCAGAGAGAAACGAGAGTTCTCAGAAACACTGCTTTATAATGTAAACTTCGACGTCGTTTCGTGACCCGTTGTACTATTAAACCCTTCATGTCGTCGGCATCTTGTTTGTGTACCCGCGTTACATACGGTGTTGTCCTCTCGCACCCTACGAATAATCAAAACGTGAACAGTTCTCAGATTGGTGCACCTTGCCTCGCGAGCTAAAAACAAGGCATATGGCACGACGCGATGTTGACATTCGCCAAGGTGTGTACCTGTCAGCTTTTTTTACGACCTTACGTGGCGCACGAAAGCTCGTCACGTACATAAGTTAGGCGTCTGTGATGACGGGACACACCGGATTATTTAACCCCGTGGACGGCATATGTTGTTACAACCCCTCTGTTACAGGCCAAGTTATCGCAATTAACTCATGTCGGAATCAACTCGCGATACCGATCGCGAAAAACCGTTTTATTCGTCTCTATCCGGCCAAATCATCGGTGAACCATGCCAGCCTCGAGCATTAAGCGTAACTCATTGTGTCCCGTGAAAGCAGTAATTTCCGCCTGTAGCGCGAAATATTTGTTACGAACAAAATAGCGTGTTGGTCTGAAATATCTCGAGCAAAATTGGTTGGATGAAAAAAGGAGACCTACAGTTTCGCGTAAATCGTTAATGTTCGATTGTTCGAATTTTGATTGACCTGATTTGCCGCTTGGCGATAATAAACAAGCGTGTTCATAAAGATCATAAAAATATTTGATTTAAAAAAAAGTCTAATAACGATATCAAGCGTTGAATGATTATTCGTGAGAAGTAGTTCAAGATGCATAACTCCTGCTTAAATAGCACGTTTAACAGCAAAGCAGAGAATGTTTGTTAAAATGTTTGTACGCGGTACGGAGCTCGATCAATTCGGAGCTCTTGATGTAATATTGACCATCGCTCCTGGCGCAAGTAACAAAAAACCGTATTTGCGCACGCGGTACTTACATATCTCCTCTTGCGGAAGGTATCGATTTACGTTCATTAAGCCAACTGCATCGTCAATCGTTGAAATAAGAAGGTAAAGATTCGTTGACTCAATCCTTTTGAGTCGAATTCTTCTTTAATAAGCTACATTTCGCTAATTCACACTGTATAATATAATTGTTTTATTTCTTATGAGACGTATAGAGTATAAAAACGAGTTAATGAATTTAAAGATTTTTCTTCGAATTTATTTGAACATTTTTTTTTTAATATTAATCGTCATTGATAACATTTCAGCTCTCATTGGATAAGAAAGTTCGAAATAAAAAATAATTTACGAAATAAAAGTAATTTAATATAAATGATTGTTAGTCACGTCAGTTTAATTGTCTTGTCTAGTTAGAATTGTTGTTAACGGCATACTTATTAAATGGATATCTTCGTCTTTATTCCGAGCAAACTTCAAACTTTGTTCATTTCCTCAGCTCGAAATTCACATCGTAAAAGATTCTTGATCAAAACGATAAAATTCTATCATGTTACATATATGTATATGTTATGTATATACATGTGAATACCCAATAAATTGCAACGTATAATATATGATAAAAGAAAACGTGAATACAAAGGAAGTTACTCTGATATTTTCGTATTTAAAAATTCTGTACATTCAAAATGATTACTTGTAATGTAAAATGAACATAAAGAATGTATTTTATCAAAGTTAAAAAATTTAATATAAATAAAGATTTAAATACTGTATGTTTTCTTTTGTTGCGTATTTATCTCATTTATTTAACTAAATCTCGCGTACTTATTATTCGCCCATATCGACTATTATTTCCTAATATCGAAGGATTGATTCACGCTTGGTGCTTGCACGTATTAGGTATACTCGTGTCGCCTTTGCAAATGGTCTTCTCTCGTGCGGAAGAACGGAAAATCCCGTAGCTCGGTAGCTCGGCGTTGCACGCAAGTTTCAGTGCTTACGAGCAGTTATGGAGGGCGCATGCCTGCATATTTCATGAGCAAACAGACTTCAGTCCCTGTGGCATGCGCTGCAACCAACCCCGTTCGGTGCGACTAGCCAAGCTTGTGCGAGTGCCGGGGCCAGCTATGAAAAAGATTTTGCTGTCACACGGATTTCCGATCCAAAGTAACGCCGTTTACTTCTGAAGCAATGAGTTATGTGAAAATTTTTCTAAGGCAATAATTACTTTTTTTCATATAGCTTAAATATTTTTGCGATATATATATATATATATATATATATATATATATATATATATATATATATATATATATATATAATTTATTA
>NW_012130301.1:0-3805 GCF_000143395.1 Atta cephalotes | reverse complement strand
AGAGAGAGAGAGAGAGAGAGAGAGAAAGAGAGAGAGAGAGAGATGGCTATGTGTTTCGATTTCACTTGCGATATAAAGCAAAAGGCTAGTTAAATACGTTTTATGAAGCATGATGACGCATTTCTATCATTTTATCCTTTTTTAATATTCGATGAACAACAAGAATGAAATAATACATCACGCGTGAAACAGAAGACGCTCATATACACTAACGTCGGATTCAGTTAACTGTTACGAAAATTGATTACGAATGTTGCCCGTCAATTAAAAACGTTCCCTTATCCACGACGAAATAATCACCGGTCGTAAATTAGATTAATAGATATTAATCATATAAGATATCTAAGGCCTCCTTGATATTTACGAATCGCGGGAGATGTGTAATTGCGAAGTGATAGTTGGAAACGATTATACTTGCACTTTTTTTGGAATTTTGATGCGTATTTGTCACGATTGAGAGTTTAGATTAGGACGCCTTGTTACCAACCATTTGAGATACGTCACGCGAAGGACAAGGCGTACTCTAAACGGTGCGTTGCGCTACATGCGGCGAAAAGAAAATAAACCCCATACATCTTTCGACTAGTCAAACGAAATATTTTGTCAAGGTGAAATATTCAACTCACTATGGAATTAAGGCGTGCCGAATATTTCTTAGAATGGTATTCAAAGTCCGTTCTTATTTTAGGATCGTCTTAAGTAATGCGTCTTTAAGATGCTAATGCAGTCTTCTGATTGGCTTATGACATCTTAAGACTGTATTTAAAACATTCTCAAATATTGAGCGTGTTCAAGCAGAAGCTGTTAACCTGCTCGTTGAGCGATTGAATGTGATTGGTTGGATTTATAATATAAGTAATAACCAATCATATTCATTTGTTCTACAAGCAGAGTAGCCGCTTTGTCGACTTGAACGCGTCCATTATCGACTACGACTAAATGCTTCAACTTATCGACTCGGGTGCAATTCACTCCACGCTGCAAATACTTTGATTGATCAATTTGTAAAATTCTTTCTTCTGATTGATCAAGCATTTACAGCATTATCATTTTTATAATGTAGATTAATTTGAATCTCGATTCAACTTATTCTTTTTTTAATTCTTAGGACTAGAAAAAGATGAACAGTTGAATCAAAATTAAAATTAAACTACTAATAATAGAATAAAAATGGACATAGATTAATAGAAATGGACATAAATCGCATCTCTCGATAGTTGTCCGCCATCTCTCGATAGTTGCCTACGATTACTCGAGTGATTCGCGCTTTATTTCACGTTTCTTGATTCGGAAATCACGATCGAAGTTGCGTCGCTACATCGAAGTCGTCCGAGAAACAATTCTCTTTCCTAAGTATCAGGAAATACAATAAAATACACAGATATACCTACGCACGAGTGTAAAGTGATGAAATTCATATATAACAATTTATAATTTCCGTCACTTTGTATTCTATTTTTGCTTTAAGCTCGACCGAACGAAGCAAGATGTAACTTGCCGACAAATATCATCGTCTCGCCACGTCTTAATTGGTTATCGTGAAAGTTAAGAAATCGCAGTGTAATAATAGTTAATTGCTCGTGAGAAACTACCGCGTCTTCTGCTCGCGATCGCGTTGCGAAAAGTTATAATTGGTAATAGTGGGGCGACCGTCCTCTCGGAATGGCACACGTCTTTACCCGCTCGCTCGAGTTACGGTTGCGCGGGCACAACAAGGTGACCTACGCGTGACGTCACACATTCCTCGCGAAGTGAACGGCTGCCGAGTCCTGCGCCACAGCGAAATAGTGTGTTACAAAATGGATGCTCGCCGAATCTCTGCTCTTCAATTACTAATAATTTCGGTAAGTGGACTGTCATGTATCTGACATATATCACTTAACTCTTAGCACGATAATTCTCCGATCTTTTACACACGATGAATCGTTCGTGTTTCAGATTAATTTTTATTACTTTTATAAGTACATAAAAATTATTAAATGATTCTTATACATACTCTGTGAATTCTTTGAAGTGGAATCTCACTCTAAAGAGTGAAAATGGAGCAATCTTGAAAAATAGTTGCTCAATTTTCAATTTTTAGAATGACATTTTATTCTTTAGAGTAAGATTAAAAGTTTTAGAGAGTACTTTAACATTTTCAGAAAGTAATGCAAGATTGTATATCTAAAAAAATAGTATATAAATATTATAACTATTCGTTTTTATAACTAATCTGTTTATATCTGTATATACTATAACATAATTTCCATAATTTTTTTATTGTTTCAATTTTTACTTCGAGCGAACCGATAAAGCGAAGCAAGATATTGGATAAATATTCGTCACTGTGATAAATATTTGTCATCTCACAGCGTCTTACGAATTGATTATCGTAAAAGTTAAGAAACTGTATAGTCTGATAATTGTTCGTAAAAAAGTTAATTGTTCGTAAAAAATCGCCGCGCCTCTTCCTCGATAAATACCTGTCGCGATCGCGAAAAATAATAATATGACGACATTCGGAACGTTTTCACCTGCCTTCCCCTCCCTTCTCTTTCCCCGAGTCACGATCGCGCGAGCATAACAAGATGACATACACATTTCGTACATAAAATGAACATCGAATGCCAACTGCCACGTGCTAGTGAAATACACATGCGTAACGCGTTACAATTGTTACGAAGTAGATGCTCGCCGAATATTCTGCTCTTTAATTAATTCCGGTAAATGGATTAGGATGTATATCAATTGCATACGAGCTAATTGTGCACAAGCTAATCACAGCGTTAGGAAAAAAAAAAATAATAAATAAGCTCTCTGTCGCAGAAGTCGCTATGATTGACGGTGGGCAAGCGCAACAGTATGTAAGTGAACCACTCTCAGTGGACTTGTCGCATATTATACTTAATTCTTAATTCAATCTCTAGTACACGATGATTTTTTGGCCCTTTATTATAATAAGTTATTCGTATCCTGGGATAATTTTTGTTACTTTTAGGTACAAATATACAAAATTATTAAATGATTTATACATACATTTTTCATATGTATATAAAATATATGTAAGTATATATGTATGTATATAAATATATATAAAATATACTTTAACATATTTAAAATAAACTCGTGAGATTACAATGCAAAAATTACACAGGATTGATTATGACTTAAAATGAAAGATCTTCAGAAAGTATTTGTAAGATGTATTTAAAAAAAGAAAATATATATAAATGTTATAATTAATTACTTGATGCTCTTAATACTTTGACAAGATTAAATGCTCAGGATACGAATAACCCAATTATGTATTATTATAAAGATTAAATAGAGACTTCTTTTTTAAGATTTATCTTTACTTAATCGAGAGAAATAATCATTATTTATATGTTAAATATGATGTAATTAAATAATTATGATTCCTTTATCGATCAAAATATAATCCATATCGATGACTGTGGAATTGTTGTGCGATTGTTTTGTTCGTATTACGAATTTATTTCAATTCGCGATGAATTTTGATTTACAATTATTCTTTTTCAGGCAAATGAATTCATTAGGAATTTAGTTAAATAATTGTGTTCATGTCATAGTCAAGCAAAATATTCGCGATATATATTAGTTGCCGACAAATTCAAACAGAAATGACAGATTGACATCAATCGTGTCAGTATTAATTCATTCATGGTTCTATATGTATCATATATATATAATGTAATATCAGACACCTATATATTATATATGACACAAGTTCTATTTTTAGGATGCACGTCTTATATATATATATATATATATATATATATATATATATANATATATATTTATA